>NW_028274810.1:107266771-107418333 GCF_037043125.1 Eumetopias jubatus | reverse complement strand
TCTCCTGTTGGGGCTGGGAGCAGTCCTGTAGCAGCCATGGAGCCAGAACAGGTGCTGGCCGGGTCTTCCCTCCCAGTCCTTACACCTCACCGTGGCCATGGGGCTTCAGGGTCAGGGTGCGCCGAGTCACCTCTCAGACCCCCAGTGCCCTCACCACCAGAGGCCTTGGCTGTGGCCACTAGCTCGGCCTCCAGGAGCGTGGAGCCCTCTGGGCTATATAAGGTTCCTGCCTTAGTTTTAAATGGCTATTTCTGTGCTGGTGTTTGTGAAATGTGGGCACTCGCTCCGTCTGGATGCACGTCCCCTTGGGATTCCTCAGTGCCCACCAGTGGGTTTGCGCTTGTGCACTTTCTCTGGACCAGCTGCCTGCACTGTGTCTTAGCAAGCACTTACTGAGCTCAGTCACCCAACAAAGGGCAGAGCATGAGAGCGAGAACTAAGATACAGGCTCCCGGCTCCTGGGCCCTCCAGGGACTCGCGACGGCCCCGACGTCCTGACTCACTTCTTTTGTATTGTGGTATAATGGACATACAGCTGATACCATGAAGCGCGTTTCAGTGGCAATAAGTATATTCCCTGTTCTGCACCGGCTACCTCTGTCCATCGCCACAACGTTTTCATCATCCCAAACTGAACCTCTACCCACGAGACCCTAACCCCCCATTCCCCTTCCCCAGCCCCAGCACCCAGCAGCTCCTTCCACCTCTGTGATGGGAGTGCTCTCCATCCCTCCCAAGTGGGGTCCTTCGGTGTCCGTCCTTTAGGGACTGGCTTATTTCACATGGCATAATGGCCTCAAGGTCTGTCCCTGTGAGCCTGAACCTGACCCACTTTCCCCCCAAAAGTGTGGCTCAGCCCTCTCCTGTCTGAGCCGAACCTCCTCAGTCCCCTCTGTTCCCCTCACCTTCCTCCTCAGCCTGAAGATGATCCCAGCCAGTCTGCAGCTCTGAAGACCTGTTCAGTCCGCATGCCAGGCACATACCCCGGGGGCCTCGGGCCTCACCTATGCCCCATCTGTCCACGTCAGGTGCCTGCCCCCTCCCCCAGCTGACCACCTGCACCTCCCACAGGTGTCCCCATCTCAGGAGAGGGAAACACCAAGTCCAGACCCTTGGAGTCCTCTGGGACTTCTTGCTTGCTACCAACTCTCCCAGCAGTGAAGTGGCTACTGGAGGACATTCAATGTCCAAAACATTTAAAGGCATACGTGAGTCTCTGCTGCCTAAGGCAATGGATAACAGTTGGGGCAAATAGAAACCAGGCAGAATCACCGGAAGAAAGGCTGAGGAATGAGGAGCTTTAGGGAAGAAGGGTCTGGAAGCTCTGACTGCCCCTACCTGACCTTCAGATGCTCCTCAGTTACTCCTGTGCCTCTGGTATCTTCCTGGAACCCTGACATGGCTGTTTTCAGACAGCTCGTCCAGCAGCACCCTCAGTTTCTGGGAGGTGTATTTGCTGGAATCCACAGTGTGTCCTGCTGCCCCACCGGGATCGCTTTTTGAAGGTGCATCGTCCGGGCCATCTGAGCAGCCAAGACTGTGGGTCTGTGACCTGGAGGGATTCTGAGCAGAACTGGTGGGATGGGAGGGCTGCAAGGCCCAGAGGCAGGTTTCCCGAAAGCCGACTGGGGTCCCCGGCATCCTACCGTTTTTGAATCAAAGCCCTGAGATCTTTAAAAGCCAGCAATGTTACAGCATGGGCCAGAAAAGGAAATGTCCCTGTGCACCCAACCCCACCTAAACTATTGGACATTTCTTGTCACTTGAGCTGAGGTCAAAGGACTGGGTGTCGGGGCTTGAGGTGGGTCCTGGGCCAGACTTTGTATTTGGGGGACAAAGGCCATCCAGACAAGCTTGTGCTGAGCCTGAGGAGGGGGTCTGTTTGGAGACCCCAGCTGCAGGCACCGCTGTCCACGGAGGCCCCCTCAGCCTGCCCCAGTGCACCTGCTGCTGGGGGAGAGCCTGCCCCCTCCTCTCTGCCTGAGGGCTCTCTCCTGCACCAGGTGCCTCCTCCCCTGTCAGCCACTGCCATCCTGCAAGCTGGGAGGGTGGCTACCCCGAGATCCTCCAGCTGCTGGGGGAGCACCTGCCCCGTCCTCTCTGCCTGAGGGTTCTCTCCTGCATCAGGTGCACCTCCTCTCCTGCCAGTCACTGTCAGCCTAGAGCCTCGGAGGGTGGCTACCCTGACACCCTCCAGCCCTGGGGACAGAGCTGCTGTGGGTGAGATGCGGTCTCCCAGCAGGTCTGAGCACCAGGCCCACATAGTGCTCACTCTCCTCCTGCAGGCTCACTGTGCCACATCCTCCCTCAGTCTCCCTGGGCCCAAGTCTTCCTCTGCTCGCGGACCATCCTTGACCCATGCTCCACACGCTGGGACTGGGAGCAGGTCGTCTGGACCTTCTGGACTCTCGCTTCCATGCCCGTGACATGGGTACAGTCCGGCCTCACAGACTGCTCAGAGGAGACCCAGAGCAGGAAGACGCAGGCCACTGCAAGGGAGATGGCAAGTGACCCCAGAGGGAGCACACAGTCCTTGCAAAAAGCACCAGGCTCACGGGACCCAGCATGGGATGTGGGCATCAGGCAGGGGGCACAGGGAATCCTGGTGGGGGTGGCCCTGGTGGGGAGGCCATGGAAGGGTCCCAGAAGAGGCAGGAGACAAGGAAGACGACAGGATAGAGCTTCCCAAGGAGGTTGATGGAAGGATCAGAGAATCGCAGAGACCCTTGGGAAAACCAGAGGCCCTGGAGATGTTGGCTGAAACGTGTCATTTGGTCAGAAAAGTTGGGTCACAACACCCCAGTCGACACTGGATGATTTACTCTTTGTTGGTTCTAGGAATCAGTAGGTACCTGCCATTAGAACTCACATCGCATGAAGTCTAGGATATACTTACTTTTCATCACTTTTCAGGACTAGATTTTTCTAGAGGAAGTGCTAAGCATGGGTCTCTCCATTCTTTGTGCAACTGGCCTGTGTTTTCAGGAGCAGATTCCTGGTGCTCATCACCAGTGCTAGCCCTGAGGACTGCCCCCGTCACCTCCCACAGTGGACGTGACCATGTGGGTTGGGGGGTGCTCACTGATGAAGCCCCAGTGCTCAGTACACAGCAGGGACCCCAGATCCTCTGCTGAATGAGGGAGGAAGGAGGGAGGGAGGGAGGGGGAGGGGAGGGTTGCAGGTGGGGAATGAATGAGGGAGAGAATGAATGAGGGAGGGAGTAAAACCACAGAAGCTGGGTCCATAAGTCAGGAGTCCTTATTTGGGGTGAAGTCCGAGGGCATCACAGCCCACCCGGGCCCTGGATGGTGGCTCAGGGCACGTCCATCTGTCCTCCCAGTGCTGACCTTCCTTCTGCTTGGACCCGCTGTCATCCTGGATCCTCTCCCCCTTCTCCTCAAACAATTCCCAATGTTCCCAGGGGCAGGGTGGCAGGAGGGGTGGGTCTCAGGAGGGGCTTCCTGGATCCTGTGCCCCGGATGACACCGGGACAGTAGCTGCAGGGCATTCTGTCATGAGAACTGGGACTGTGGATCCCATCCATCTCCTTGGGCATTAGTGCTGTTCCATTCCCTGCTCTCTCCAGCACCGCTGTGATGAACACTCCTGACAATAGGTGTGTGAAAAACCGAGCCAGAGTTTCCGGGGCTGAGTCCGAGGCTGAGGATGGGTGCACCTGTGGCCTGGGATGGGTGCTGCTCACTGTTCTCCCAGACAGGGGTGCCTGTCACCGTTCTCTCCAGGGGACCTCTACTTCCTCATGTTCTCCCCAGGGCTGCTGGTCCCCAGACCAGACACCTGCCAGTCTGAGGGTGACCAGCGCTGCCTCCATAGGGTTTCCTTTGCCGGAGCCCTTCCCCAGGAGCTCCCGCATCTCTGACCCATATTCCCTGCATGCCAATCCTTCCGCCTTGGACTTGCATGTGTTTGGTCTCCGTCCCTGTGGAACCCAGTGACTTGGAGCATGGTTTGGACCAGAGTCAGGTGAAACCTTTCTCTGGCCTTGGGTTGTGAGCAATGCTTTTGCCCTTTGTGGTGTGTCTTCCAGCTTTCTGCATTTCCCTGGTTTCTGTGTGGGTCTCAGGAGGAACCAGCCCTGTCCTGTCTGGGGTCAGGCTGTGGTGTCCCAGCAGGACCAGGGGTCTCGGCCCCGAGATTGTGCCCATAATTCCTAAAGTGGCCTCTATGATTCCATCTGATGTGTCATCCGTCGGGGATTTCAATATCAAATAAGGGAAATTTTATGACAAATAAACACAGAAGAAAACGGGTCCCCTTTGAAAATAGGGGGGCAGACACAAAGGCCCCTATTGTGTGATTCCACTTACAGAAACATCAGGAATAGGTAAAGGAACAGAGAGAGAAAGCAGCTTAGGGGTCACCGGGGTCTGGGCTGCAGGAGAAATGGGCAGGGAGGGCTTCTGGTTCGGGGCCTCCTTTGGGGAATGAGATATCCTGCGGCAATGTTCTGGGGTGTGGTGGCACAGCGTTGGGCATGTACTTAATGCTCAAGACGTGTTCAATTGAAAACAAGTAATTTTATTTAAAACAAATAATAAACAGTATATAGGACATGGAAGGATAAAATAACAGTTAATATGTACCAGAGAGAAAGAACACAGGGGGAGGGGATGAAACAATCGGGCGGGGTCTCGGGTTCTGGCGATGGAACTAAGGGTGATTGTACAAGGAGCTCTCCCTGCAGGGCTGTGGGCTCTGGATGTGGCTGTGGGAGCCCTGCAGGAGCAGGAGTAGGGGCAGGGCTCAGGATAGGGGCAGGGACAGGGGCAGGGGCAAGGGGAGGGACAGGGTCAGCAGTAGTGGCAGGTGCAGGATCCAGGGCAGGAGCAGGGACAGGATCTGGCTCAGGGGGAGGAACAGGACCACTGGCAGGGGCAGGGGAAGGGGCAGTGGCTCTGGCAGGAGTACGGACAGGGGCAGGAGCAAGGGTAGGATCTGGGTCAGGGACAGTGGCTCTGGCAGGGGCAGGAGCAGGAACAGGGGCAGGGGCAGGAACAAGAGCACAGGCAGGGGCAGGGGCTGGGGCAGGGGCAGAGGCAGGGGTAAGGGAAGGGGCAGGAGCCAGGTCAGGATCTAGGTCCGAGGCAGGGGCAGGGGCTGGGGTGGGGGAAGGGGGAGTGGCAGGAACTGTAGCAGGGGCAGGGGCAGGGGCAGGGGCTGGGGCAGGAGCAGGTGCCAGTTCTTCCTGGACGGCGCCAGGCTCTCCGTGGGCAGGTGCCGGGTCACCTGCCGGCTCCTGGTCTCCTCCTGAAGTCACTGCAGGCACCAGCCCTCCCTCCAGATCGGGCTCTGGCTCCTCAGGTGGTGGAGCAGCTGTGAGAGGAGAAAAGCTCACCCATATGCCTGCTCTCCGTGGGCCTTTGCAGAGACAGAGCCCAGCCCAGGGCCTCCCAGAGAAGCCACAGCCGGGAAGGAACCTTCACGGGGTCGTCTCCCCAACTGCAGTCCACCCGCTGTGTGCTCTCTGCCCAGTCGTTGCTCGTGGCCCCACACCAGCCTCTGGGAGCTCCTCCCTTGTGGGGCCGCACCGACCCGTCCCCACACACCACAAACACCCAGCCCCACCCTTCTCACCCTCGGCCTCGGCCTCCATGGGCTCCGGCTCCTGGACCACTGTCCAGTGGACGACCACCTGGGACGGTGGTCCGCGTGGTGTCGGAGGTCTTGCCTCGCAATCCCCAGCACCTGTTTCTTGGGATGCCTTTGGGGTCACCCCCTCTGTCAGGGAGGAGGGCACGTCCGCCAGCTGCCTCTCCGTGTCCTCCGTGGCCTTCTGCAAAGACAGGGACCGGTAGCCGGCCCCAAGGCATCACAGCCCTGCCCGGCCATCCGCACTGTCCTCCTGCCCAGTCCCCACCCCCATGACCCCTCTTTACACACACACTCACATACACACGCACACACACATGTGCACACTCACACACACTCACAGGGAGGGCACCTGGGACTACACAGGTCATCAGAGCAAGTGGGGCTGGGTGGCCGGCTCTGGGCCTCCTGCTGTCACCTTTCTGTCCTTCCGACCAAATGGCCAGAGGCGGTGGGGAGTCCTGACATGAAATCCCCAGCGGGGGACAGCGTCCTCAAGGCGCGCCTTCTTCCACCTGCAGCCTCGGGACCTTGGCAGGCAACACGTGAACATTTTGCCATTAAGATCTCCAATGAAATGAGCTGGGCAGGGGGCTGTCTGTGGAATGTGGGTGCCTGGTTACCGGGGTTCCAAATTCTGTTGGGCTCTGTTGTCAGGGAAGTGAGGTCACCACTGCCTGGGGTCCCCTTACCCAACTTCCTCCTCACACAAGAGCCCCCCGAGGGGCCCCCTCCCCCGCTGCGGAATGCTCACCCTCCCCCCATGCCGCATCCACACAGTGACACCCTCACAGCCCACCCACAGCCCCCGGGAGGCCTGGGTGCAGCTGGTGTCTCTGCTGTGAGGACACAGAGCTGGGTTCAGACCAGACTCCTGCGCATGCCCAGGGCTATGACCCTGGACAGACCCCGTGCCTCTCAGGGCCTCCCCAGGCTCCCCATCTGCACATCGGGGTATTCTGGCTTCTAGTTCTAGGGATGCCATCAGGGGTAGGACCTCTATACATGTTCCGTGCCTGCTATCACAGGAGGCTGGTGCATACTTGGCAATGCAAGGATGAGCCAAGTAGCTGGGCTTGGCATGGGGCACAGCTCAGTGGGGCTTGGGTGTGCTCTGGGGTCCAGGCAAAGCCACCCCCCTCCTGCCTGTGTCCCAGCCCCCGTGGGAAGGTAGTAATGAACTGATTCTGACCTTGTCCTCTCACAACACAGACTTCCAGGGGCTCCCATTAGGGTTAGGCTCAGGTCCCAGGGCCTCGTCTGTGCCCGTGTGCTGGGCAGTCCCCACAGTGGCCCCTAATACCCCTGAATCCTGGTCACACATCCCTGTGGAATCCCCTCCCCTCCAGGGTGGATGGCCTATGTGACGGCGCTCTCTGGAATAGAATGGCACAAAATGCCGGGATGTCATTTCCAAGCTGGTGGAGGAAAGTCTGTGACTTCTCCTGGTTCCCTCTGTCCTGTGTTCATTCTCTGTCTCCTTCTCTGTCTCTGTGTCTGTGTCTCTCCCAGGAGCAGGATCTGTGGGTTCCATGGGCGATGTGAGAAACCTCAGAAGCCTCCCTTGTCCCCGTTTCCCTCTCCGGTCCCGGTGCTCCATTCCTTCCTAAGGCCTCCTCCCCCTGACCAGACCAGTGATTCTGGATCCTCTTCCACATGGGGACCCTGAGGCTGCAACAAGGAGGGCCCTGACCTTGGTCTCCAGACTGGTGGCCCAGGGCTCTGCCACGTTCTGCGTAGCCAGGTCCTCAGCCCCCCAAGCCCCGAGTCTGTCCTCTGCTGAGAAGGACCTCGAGGGAGTACAAAGCATTTTCCAGCACTGGGAGCAGAGTGGGTCAGGGATGGAGATCCAAGGCCAACAGGCTCTTCTACAAGCCTGTGGGACCCTTGGGACACTGCATCTCTGCAGCCCAAGTGACAGAAGAGTAAGCTGAGGCCTTTTGTGCTATAGCCCTCTGGACTTGGGGGTGGGTATCTCTTCCTACTCCCAAGTGCCCAGGGTGGTGGACACCGGAACCTAGACCCTGTCTTTTCCCAGTGCCCTGGCAACCCCCTGGGGCCCTTGGGGACCCCTGACCATCAGCCTGGCCTGTCTCCCCTCCCCATGCTCTGGATCTGGGTCCTTGCCAGGAGTCCTGATGCCCTGCCCCATGGCCCAGCTGTCTCCAACCTCTTTCTTGTTTTTTCTTATTGTTATGTTAATCACCATATATTACATCATTTGTTTTGGTGTAGAGTTCCATGATTCATTGTTCCAACCTCTTTCTTCTTTCCGCCTTCTCCCTCACCTCGCTCCCGGGGTGTCCTCCCCTTCTGACCCCCAGCTGGGCAGTCAGAGTGGTGCGTGTGGGTGGGTTTGCTGGTGTGCATGCCTCTACATGCCTGGGGATGCCAAGGTCATGTCCCCACATGGGACATGGTGGGTAGCTCTCCCCGAGGATCTGAGGGGCTCTCACCCCCAAAGCGAACCTCAGAGGAGGGTTGGGGCTGGTCTATGACTGGAGAGCAGCCCTGTTCCTTGGGCTCTGCACCCCTCATTTGTCTTGGGCCAGTCCCTGCCTCTCTTGACCCAGGTTCCCAACTGTCCCTGAGGGTTGGACATGGGAAGGCTTGAACGTGGCCAGTCCTCCAGGGGTAGGTGGGGGACAGGTGCACCAGCCACCCAGGCCTCCCCACCGAGAAGGCCAGACAGGTGTGTGATGGCCAGGTGTGCAAAGGGGACCTGCACGCAGCACCTGTATGGTGAACCAGCCCTGCAGCGGATGTACATGAGACCCATGGCTCTGCACCTGACCGGTCCCCCACATTTCCTCACCACAGCCAACTGCTCTGTGGCCCCAAAGTCCACTGGGCCCCGCAATTACACCCACCCTGGGCGGCAGGCCTTAGGGTGCAAGGCCAGGTGGGTAGGACATCTGGGGACGCACAGGTCATTGAATACCCCTCCCACCCAGCTGGCCTGGAATGCAGACTCCCTCTCAGGGTCCAGCTAAGTGCAGGGCTGGGCCAGAGGACCTGGAGGCATCAGTGGAGGCTGACTCAGGACAGGGAGAAGATCAGTCTGCCCCTTCCCCTTCTCCTCTCCTCCTTCTGCCTTGTCTTCCTGGCAGGAGCCGGGACAGAGGTCCAGCCTGTCCCTGGCTGCAGCCCTGGCTGGAGTCAGAGGGGCGGGATGGAGGCCGGGGAGGAGGGGCCCACCAGCAGGATGCCCGAGTGGGAAGGGGGTCGTTACTGTAATGAGGGACCCCATGGGCATTCAGGGATTTCAGCCCTCTTTAGACATGAGCAGTGGCCCCAGGACTCGGCCCCTGCCCCATCCTTCACTCTCCACAAGGCCCTGCATCCTCCCCAGCCCAGTCCTGGTCCACAGCCAGTCCTCCCTCCGACCCCAGGAAATCCAGGGGCTCCGGGGGCTGCAAAATCATTAGAAGCTGGAACCGAGCCATCCCTATTGGGCCTGGTTCCGAGTCCTGCAGCCCCACAGTGAGGAGAGGTGAAGCCAGGCAGGAGCGGGGAGAGGGCAGAGTGGACTCTCCCTGGGGGCCATGGCTCCCTGGTCAGTGCAGACCCTGTTGTGTGCTGGCCCCTAGGGCACCCAGATTCCAGCTCCTGGTCAGGCTCCGGGAGGGAGACCAGAGTGTGGCTCCTGCTAGCTCAGACGTGTCACCCTGTCCTGTAGCTACAGCCTGTCCCACCAGCTGAACTCCCCCTCCTAGTCGGCCAGCTCACCTTCACGGTCAAGAACAGGCCATCATGAAGGTCAGGGGCCAGTGCGTGGCTGGTCAGGCATGGGAGGGCTCACTTTCAACTCAGGGAGTCTCTGGCTGGTATAGCAGGGGCTCCAGAGGCCTGCTTTCCAGCTTCTCTGCTGACCAGCTCTGGGACTAGAGCCATTTACCTCCCCTCTCTGGGCCTCGCTCTCCTCCTCTGTGCAATGGGGTGATGCTGAATGATCCCTCCCATGGCAGGAACATGTGGAGTGCTGGTGATCGACGTAAGCTGGGCAGAGAGCCTGGATTGCAGAGTGCAGAGGGGGATGGTGAGCGGTGTGGGCAGTGAGCACTCCTTCCCCCAAAAGCAATTTAGCTCTTTGATGCAGCCACCAGGCCCCTGGCTGGGAGCCCAGGAGCAGTGGCCGACCACACTCCTGACACCAGGCCCCTGCGTGTGGCTCTTCCTCAGCACTGGGACACGGTGGGGACCCCGGGACATGGGGCCAGCTCCTCTCTCTGAGGGAAGGAGAACAAAGAAGACTTTCCTTGGGGACCCCCAAGGCCACGTAAGAAGGGAAGAGGCTGCCCCCAAACAGTACATTGAAATTCTGCTTCTGTTAGAACCTGAGCATTGGGGTTTGGTTCTTTCACTTGCTGGGCTGACGAGACACACTTGCTCTCCATGACTCCTCCTCAGATGAAGAGCTCTTGCAGGTCCCGGGAGTCCTGGACCTGGGGAGGGGAGAGGGGCCAGTCCCCTCCCTGGCTCCTGCAGGAGACCTGTCCTCCCAAAGACAGGATGGTTTCGGGTCGTGATCCTGGGCCAGGGTTGGAGACAGCTCCTCACTGCTCCTGACTCTGGGGCTGAGGGGGCCTTTCTCAGGCATAGCAACGCCCATGGAAGGCAGGGGCTTCAGAAAGAACACACTCCTGGACCCGGTCCCGCCCCAGGACGGTGGCTGCCTTCCTCAGCTCTGGAGGAAGAGGGATATCCTCTGCTTCTTTGGCGGTGGTCCTCTGACCCATGAGCAAGCCCTGAAAAGTCTCTAGTCCTCCTCTGGAAGTGCACCAGCCCTGAGTGGGCCAGTCACTGTCCACACACGAAGACGGACAACGTTTTGAGGAAGTGCGGGAGGTGATCCTGTGCAAATGGCCTGTGGGTCGGTGGGGCTGGCTGCTTCAGTGCCCTCCAGCGGACCCCCTTTCCCTGGATAGGCATTCTCCTGGAGTCTGGTCTCTGCCCTTGGAGGTCCCTTCCTGCTGGTTTCAGAACCAAGGGAGAGACTGTGGTGTGGCTTGGAAGGCTCCACCCCAGCCTCCTTCCTTCCGCACACATCACTGCTCCCCAAGAAGCAGGGGCTGTTGCTCCCGCATGCCCCGCACAAGGCTGGTTTAAGGCACTCATTCCCTCCAAGTCCCAGCCGCTCTGGCTCCGTCACATACATCATGGCCACAGCTGCCTGGCTGGGCGAGGAGTCCAGGAGAGCTCTCCTTTCCCGGGATCAGGGTTCACACTCCTGGCCAGAGAAAGAAGTCCCATCTGTCCTCTGCTAGAGAAAGTGAATTCCTGGGCCGGGTTGCCCTCAGGTACCTGAGGACATGGGAGTCCCCTGCAGGTCCCCTGGAAAGAAGGGTGTTGGGCACCCCAGGCCTGGAAAACAGTGAGCAGCACCCATCCCAGGCCGCAGGTGCACCCATCACCTGGCAGTGCTTGGCCTCAGACTCCCCCCCGGAAACTCTGGCCGGTTTTTCACAGATGTGTTTTCAGGAGTGTTCAGCACAGCGGTGGTGGAGAGAGCAGGGAATGCACCAGTACTAATGCCCAAGGAGATGGATGGTGGCTCAGTCCGTTAAGCCGCCGACTCTTGATTTTGGCTCAGGATGTGATCTCATGGTGTGGGATCGAGCCCCACATAGGGTCTGTGTTCAGGGCAGCGCGGGCTCACGATTCTCTCTTCCACCTCCTGTGTCTACTACCGCTGTCGTGCCATGCTCTCTCTCTAAAATAAATTATTAAAATCTTTAAAAAAATGGAATCATACAGAATGTACTTTTAAAAATGGTAAAAAAATCTATCATAAGATCTCACTGATATGAGGAATTCTTAATCTCAGGAAACCAACTGAGGGTTGCTGGAGTGGGGGTGGGGTGGGAGGGATGGGGTGGCTGCGTGATAGACATTGGGGAGGGTATGTGTTATGGTGAGCGCTGTGAATCGTGTAAGACAGTTGAATCACAGATCTGTACCTCTGAAACAAATAATAGAATATATGTTAAGAAAAAAGAAGATAGTAGGAAGGGAAAAATGATGTAATGTATGGTGATTAACATAACATAATAAAAAAAGGAAAAAAATTGTAAAAAATCATAACATTGATTTTGCCATTTTAAACATTTTCAGTATAAAGTCCGGTAGTGTGAAGTCTATTTACACTGCTGTGATACATATCTTTAGAACATTCCATTTCCAAATCTGAAATTCTGTACTCATTATTATTTGTTTTTCATGTAGAAAGCATATTTATTTATTTATTTATTTATTTAATTACGTTCAGTTAGCCAACATATAGTACATCTTTGGTTTTTTATGTAGTGTTCAATGACTCATTATTTGCATATAACCCAGTGCTCATCACAACATGTGCTCTCCTTAATACCCATCACCCCCAGATACTCCATCTCCCCACCCCCCTCCTTTCTGTAACTCTCAGTTAGGTTCCCGGAGTCCAGAGTCTCTCGTGGTTTGTCTCCCTCTCTGATTTCTTCCCACTCAGTTTTCCTTCCTTTCTGCTGTGGTCCTCCACACTATTCCTTATGTTCCATATATGAGTGAAACCATATGATAGCTGTCTTTCTCTGCTTGACTTATTTCACTTAGCATAATCCCCTCCAGTTCAATCACGTCAGTGCAAATTGTAGGTATGTATCCTTTCTGATGGCTGAGTAATCTTCCCTTGTATATATGGACCACATCTTTATCCATTCATCTGTTGAAGGGCATCTGAGCTCCTTCCACAGTTTGGCTATTGCGGACATTGCTGCTATGAACATTGGGGTTCAGGTGCCCCTTCTTTTCACTACGTCTGTATCTTTGGGGTAAATACCCAGTAGTGCAATTGCTAGTTAGTAGGGTAGTTCTATTTTTAACATGTTGAGGAACCTCCATACTGTTTTCCAGAGTGACTGCACCAGCTTGCATTCCCACCAACAGTGTAAGGAGTGTTCCTCTTTCTCCACATCCTCACAACATCTGTTGTTTTCTGACTTGTTAATTTTAGCCATTCTGACTGGTGTGAGGTGGTATCTCATTGTGGTTTTGATTTGAATTTCCATGATGGCTAGTGATGGTAAACATTAGTCATTTTTATGTCTTTTTTGGAGAAATGTCTGTTCATGTCTTCTGCCCATTTCTTCATTGGATTATTATTATTATTTTGTTGTTGTTGGGGTGTTGAGTTTGAGAGATTCTTTATAGATCTCGGATACCAGCCCTTCAACTGTAATGTCATTTGCAAATATCTTCTCCCATTCCATGGGTCGTCTCTTAGTTTTGTTGACTGTTTCGTTTGCTGTGCAGAAGCTTTTTATCTTGATGACGTCCCAAAAGTTCATTTTTGCTTCTGTTTCCCTTGCCTTTATAGACATGTCTTGAAAGAAGTCACTGTGGCCGATGTCGAAGAGGTTACTGCCTCTGTTCTCCTCTAGGAGTTTGATGGACTCCTGTCTCACTTTGAGGTCTTTCATCCATTTTGAGTTTATCTTTGTGAATGATGTAAGAGAATGGTCGAGTTTCAATCTTCTGCATGTGGCTATCCACTTTTCCCAGCAGCATTTATTGGAGAGACTGTCTTTTTTCCATTGGACATTCATTCCTGATCTGTCAAAGATTGGTTGACCATAGAGTTGAGGGTCCATTTGTGGGATCTCTATTCTGTTCCATTGATGTATGTGTTTTTGTGCCAATACCATCCTGTCACAGATTTGTAATATAGATTGAAGTCAGGCATTGTGATGCCCCAAGTTTGGTTTTCTTTTGCAACATTTCCCTGGCTCTGTATCCTTGGCTGCATGTTCTCATTTAGTACCATGAACATGTCTTTCCAGCCCTTTCTGGCTTGCCAGTTCCCTGGTGTTATTCTGACGTTATTCTGATATTCCTCCCTCCGTACGTAAGAAATCTCTTCCCCCTGGCTGCTTTCTGTATTGCTTCCTTGGTTCTAAGATTTGCAAGTCTTCCATTTTTAATTCTAATAGTGTATTTATAGACTACTTTGGATTTTCTATGTACACCATCATCTTATCTGTGAATAGTCACAATCATCTCCTCAATGGGTATTCTTTTTGTTTCTCTTGGCTTATAACACTTGGGAGATTCTCCAAAGTAATGTTGACTAGAGTAGCATTGTTTGAAGATTTTAATATACCTTTCTCAATATCTGATAGAAAAGCAGACAAAACATTGGTAAGAAATGTGACCCAATTGACATATATGGAACATTACATAGTAAGTGCAGAATACATTATTTTCAAATGGTCCTAGAATATTTATCCAAATAGACGATATGTTGGGCCATGAATCAAGTCTACACATTTTAAAAGCCTGAAATTAACTACGTATATTCTTAGACCATAGGGAATTCAGCCATAGTCATAATGACAAGAAAACCAGGAAGTCCCTCAATGTTTAAAACTTAAATGTAACTTTGCTACATATCCTAAGGGTCAGAGAGGGAATCACAATGGAAATTCTCGATCTTTCCCACATCAGAGCTCACAGACAACGGCATTCTATCCATGAAGAGCACTATAAATAAGGTAGACAGGAGTTGAGGCTTAAGTCCGAGTTCTGCCTGCCTCAGCCACACCTGGCAGCCTTGGTATGTGGTCGCCCCCGGCTGCCCTTTCTGGCGGCCCTGAGCTAAGGGGGACAACATGGCCATGTGGAAATGGGAAGCTCCACACTCCTAGTGATGATGGTGTCTCCCACCCAAGCTGCCCTTTCTGGTGGCCCTGAGCTGAGGGGGACAACATGGCCATGTGGAAATGGGAAGCTCCACACTCCTAGTGATGATGGTGTCTCCACCCAAGCTGCCCTTTCTGGTGGCCCTGAGCTAAGGGGGACAACATGGCCATGTGGAAATGGGAAGCTCCACACTCCTAGTGACGATGGTGCTATTGTATTGTCCTCACCAGTCCAACAACATGATTTCTGAGTGAAATACGACACAATAGCAGCTTCTTGACCTTCCTTAAGGTTTGAAAATCATCTTGTGAGTCATCTATTAGAAATAGGGTTTCAACACGTGTTCATTTATCTGGAAAAGAAATAGATCCAAATACTAATTATGGCTTCCTGAGCACCTGCCGTTGAGTGCCGTCACACTGGCTCTTTGTGGAATTCTCCCTCTTGAACTTCTAAACTATGAGGTAGGTATTATTAGTCACATTTTCTAGATGGTTAGTCAGGGGCTCAGAAACGATACGAGTCACAGAGGATTTGAGTGTCAGAGACCTAAGTGGGATCTCCAAACTGACTCCAAATTCCTTGTTATTCCATACACGGTACTATTTCCCTCTTTTTTTTTTTTAAGGTTTTATTTATTTATTTGAGAGAGAGAGAGAATGACAGAGCGCAAGAGCGGGAGGGTCAGAGGGAGAAGCAGACTCCCCGCCGAGCAGGGAGCCCGATGTGGGACTCGATCCTGGGACTCTAGGATCATGACCTGAGCCGAGGGCAGTCGCTTCACCAACTGAGCCACCCAGGTGCCCTGATACTTCCCTCTTATCTCTGGTCTTCTCTATCTGGAAACATATCAAGGATCAGGAATTTTATGTTGTGTGGCCAACTGGAATGAATTCAGTTGGCCTTTTAACCTCTGCCCATCGTAATTGAAGGATCTTTGAGTGAGATACTCCACGATCTCTAGGAATAGAGACATTATAATATTTTTCTAATATTACAGTTACTGAAAGAACTATCTTTTTTTAGTTGATTCAGGCTCTGGTATGATTAGAGTGTACCGTAAGACAGGTCTGAAATAGTATTTAAAAACACTCAGCTCAGCCTCTTCTACAAAGTGAGATAGTGCTTATAAACACAGCTGAAATAGTCCCTTAGCTACGATTATTTCCTTCCCAACCATGGTAGTGTTTATATGGTATGACTAAGACTTACATTAGTCAAAATCAACAAGGAAAGAACTGAGACAGTGTATCCAAGCTTTAGGAGCACTTCATGTTTCCATTAGTGCTGTGAAAATGAGCTACTCTGTTTTATTCTGTAGTCTAAGGGAATGGTGCCAGACATCCCTAAGATGTCTAGTCGTTCTAAAATTCTGACTTTAAGTTATCTGTGTGCTTCAGAGATTTGGGCAGGAGAAGGGGAGGAGCCCAGCATCTCTGAACCCCTCTGTTACCTGTGTGGACCATGGAACAGGTAACCTTCTGTAGGCATCATTTTGATTTCTTGGTACTATCGTTAAAGGTACTTTTGTCTCAAGTTCCTCCCTTGAGTAGTAGTTCTAATGATAATGGAAATTTTTATCTTTTACCATCCATGGGCCCGGATCCTGGGCTCCCAGAGAAGCTATCCTTTAACATTTTACCAAGCTCCGAATGGGCAAAACCTCAGAGCGTGGGTCCTATTTCTGTCCCGAGCACATATTGTACATCTGGTTTGAGAAGAGAAAGATAACCCAAAATGCCATTGCAAACATAAAGATAAGAAAAACGGAAGAACCTCTCTGGCTCCCATAAGATTAAAGTCATACCGACTTGCACAAACGGAAAGCATAGGAAAAAGTCTATAAGTTTCTGGAACGTTCTCCCTCATGACGATGTGTAACTCTGTATGTAAAACAGCACAGAACAAATATATAAACCTGCCCCAGATGCTCCTTCCCCGGAGCACTCCCTTCTTTCTGAAGATTGTGTCTCCCAGGCAGCTGTCCTGCGGTGGGTTTGAATAAAACTCTCTTCCTTCCTCTCTCAGCTGTTTGAAAGGGTTTGCTCATTCAGTGTCGACAATAACAATACGTTTTCTTTTTAAGTGAAAAATAAATGTTCCTGGTTCACGACTCCAACAGCACAGAAGGGCGGCTGTTCTTCATCCTGGAGCTTCCCTGCAGAACCAAGCATATGTATATATATATTCCAGCATAAAAGAGCTCATCCTACAAGGATGCTTTGAAGGTCCAAGAAGCACTATCCACTCCATGGGTGAGACCAGAAAGTGAAGCTCTTCCCGCTTAGAGAATTACTTTTTGGGTTTAAAACTGCCTTGGAAATGCGTGAAACCATTGCATTTCCTAAAGCCCAAAGCCTCGGAAGGTCCGAGTGGGGCTGACCTTGCGGGGGGCCAGGAACAGCTCTGCAGGCAGGGTTGGTGCAGGAAGGGAAGGGGCAGGGCTCTGGGGGTGGTCTGAAGCCCGAGGCGTCCGCGGAATGGGCCGGGTGTGTGCCTGGGGCGGACCCCGCCCATAACCCCCGCCCATGCCTGCGCCGCCCAGCCAGGTGCTGGCTTGAGGAGGGGCCTCCTGGACCGCCTGCGGTCGCGGGGAGCCGCGGGGGTGAGGGCGGGTTGGCCGGTAGAGGCAGGAACGGCATCCAATGGGCTCGGGGCACCACCCTCCCCGACCAGTCACCGCGTGGGGGTGGAGCTACCTCTGCGGGAGGACCCGGAGCTGCCCGGGGGTTGCAGAGGTCTGGCAGCTGGGCCCGCTCCCAGAGAGTTCACCTGTGGAGTTCCCGGCTGGGTGAGAGCACGCTGTGGGCTGGGGTGGGGGTCCCGGGGGCAGGGTGGCCCTGGATGGGAGTTGGGGGTTCTCGAAGGCGGCGGGGAGCGAGCTAATCCCGCGAACTCAGATGAGTTTTCTTTTTCCCTTGAAAGCCCTTCAACTGGCGGTATCCCCCAGCCCCGTGAACTCCAGGGCCCCGCTCACCCGAGTTTTTGGGGGATGGGTTGCGGACATTTCAGGGTTTGCCTCGTTCCCCTGGAAGAGTGCACGTAAGGACCGCACACAGTCCCCAACTTCAAGTGGGGTGCCCCCTGTCCCCTGGCACAGTGCAGGTAATGGACCTTGAGCAGCACCCCGAGTTCAGCAGGGTGTCCCCTGCTCCCCTAGGCACAGGTGCGGTGGCAACAAGCCCCAGAGTCATCCCCCAACTTCAGCATTGTGCCCCATGTCCTCAGGGGGATGGTGGTAATGGCCCCTTATGATCGTCTGGGAGGGCCCTCCGTGTTCCTGCTCCCCCAGGCACAGGTGCGGTGGCAACAAGCCCCAGAGTCATCCCCCAACTTCAGCATTGTGCCCCTTGTCCCCCGGGGATGGTGGTAATGGGCTGACAGGATGGTGCAGGAGGGTCTTCCAGGTGGGGGCCTGGAGGCTGGAGTAAACCAGACCCCACTCAAGTTGCATGAGGAACAGATGAGTTGAGGTGTTCATTTGGAAGAGTAATTTCGCTTTTCCAAAAATGTCAAAGTCATTGGTCTACTTTAGAATGAAGATAATGACTACTTAAAAAACAAGTGTGTGTTTCCCCTTCTCCCAGAAACCGGAGCAGGTGTGCAGGCCATAGGTCGGAGGTGCCTTCTCATCCCCACCTGACAGCACTTCTCTGCTCTGGCTCCAGGAGACCCGAAGTTCTGAACATCAGCATGTGAGTCAGTGATGCAGCTTGTCACAGGACGTCAGCGTTCAGAGAAAGCAGCAGGTCCATTTGGCACAGTGTCATCTTCATGTCAGGACAGGAGGTAAAACCTCTCGTGAACCCCAAACCTCCTGGGCTTTCCTCTTTTCTCTAGTTGAGCCACGAAGTAAAACTTCAGTAGCTGTCAGCATTCTCCATTTGGTGCAGGAGTTAGTTAATTTCCCTGCAGGTAGAAGATTGCAGGTGCAGGGGATCCCATTTTCTCTATTCACTTATTGCTTACAAAATAGATTCTGATCATCTGTTTCCTAGAAGTAACCTTTATTAGAAAGGGAAGGTGAAATTTATACTCTTTGTGTGTTTTTAACATATCATTTGTTCCTTCATCTAACAGCGTTTATTCATTTGGGCCTAGGATATGGTTGAGTGGCCAGCATCTAGAGTTAGTTGGCTTTTTGTCGTCAGATACAGACTTGGATGATGTCTTGTCATTTGTCAAAGGTGATGTTTCATAATTGATTAGTCTTTTCATCAGAAGAGTTACAATTAGGGTCGAGGGAAAAATCAAAATTATTCAAAGCAGCCTTTTACTGTTTAAAAGTTGAGCTTGAGGGGCGCCTGGGTGGCTCAGTCATCAAGCGTCTGCCTTCGGCTCAGGTCATGATCCCAGGGTCCTGGGATCGAGCCCCGCATCGGGCTCCCTGCTCCGCGGGGGACCTGCTTCTCCCTCTCCCACTCCCTGCTTGTGTTCCCTCTCTCGCTGTGTCTCTCTCTGTCAAATAAATAAATAAAATCTTTAAAAAAAATAAAAGTTGAGCTTGACTTTCTAGTTTTTCTAAATGTGTCATCTAGATATTTTGACATGCCGATTTTCTCTGTAGCTTTTTTGGTGATGGAGTCAGAAGGAGAGTCTTTGAGAATTCTGGATGCTGGTGGCATCAAGGGGCTTGGCGTCAGGAGCACTGGGTTGAGTTCTGGAACTGCTTGCCTTGACCCTAGGTGAGTCAGGTTATCCCACAGAGCTTCCATTGACTCCTTATGAAATTGCTGGCATCTAATATCTATGGAAAGGCTTTTTCCACAGAAACTGTTCTGCCTAATGAAGAGCAGTTAAAAATGAGGTGATTTGGGCTGCGTTATTCTGTGAATAATAGTTTTAAACCCCCCCGTCATAGGATACGGTGTTTTATTGTACAAGGAGTCCTCAGAAGGCTGCAATGAAAGAAGCAGGTCTCATAGCATGTCCATGTTCCATTGATACGTTCCTTACAGTTTGCCCAGGTAGGAAGGTAATTGGAGAGAAATACAACAGAAGGGGAAAGTAGTGAACCATTCATTAGGTAGCCTTCCACCTTTCTCATGAAAGCCTTGGGCCAGTGTCATTTTGGAAGAAGAGGGGGAGTCCTGGAGCTCTGCAGCGGATGGGGGAGTTCCAGATCTGGGTAAAGCTGACAGGGGTCTCAGAGGAGAGCTGAGTGCATCGAGCAGGAGGGTGTGCGCAGGGCGGGCTCCAGGGGTGGCTTTGGGTCTCCCGGGTGAGAGTGGTGACAGGTGGAGGGCCGTGAGGAGGTTCCTGGCCGAGGACAGGTGAGGCCCAGGTGGAGAGCTGGCCGAGCACCTTCTTCTGTGCCACCAGCCTCACCCAACATACACGACGTCATCGTCTGTCCCTGTCACTCCAGTTCAGACGTCTCAGAGGTGCCAGGCCAAGACGTTTGTTTGAGTTTCTTTCTTTGAGTGTGTGTGAAGTTTCAAAATTTTGATTATGGAAATGAAGGGTCATCTGAACATCTGTTACTCTTTTATTTCCTGCTCTTCTTTCCATCACCAAAGTGAATCATACCTGCTAGTGGAAGGGGTATCTGTGTGTTTTTATATCCCGATTTAATTAAACAGTGGGAAAATAATCTTCTGAAATATGATCAGAATCCTTGGTGGGTGTTCATGTTTTCCTCTTCCATGAACCACATTCCGATATTAGAAATCATGTTTTAAAGTAAAACACAGCCTCAGAGCTGTAACAGGGTGCCCTGTCCTTTGTGAGAGGGGCACATGGAGGAGTGTAGGTTCTTTAGGAGCTCAGGGAGTGGTGCATCGTGCTCCCAACGGAAATCGAGCCCCCTGTTAGCCTTCCCTGAGGGGGCTGCTTACCTGGTGGCCCATCCTGGGCTCTGGAAGCTTGACCCGGTGAGTCACTTGTGACTTGAGCTGGGAAATTTATGAAGAAAATGGAAGGAATCCTGGAGGGTGCCTGCATCCTTTGTACTCGGACAACTCCATGTAGCAAAGGAACTCATCATACCATGAGGCATGTCGGGATCCCTGAGGGAAAGGGCTTCGCTTCGTGGGCTGAGGTAGTGTCTTCATCCTTATCTGGACCAGAGCCATGTTGTGTGGCTATGGAGATCCAGACCCTTATGTGACCATGTCATTATTATTATTATTATTATTATTTTAAGAAAACAATATAGACATTGACTTTGAGATACAAATATCTTAAGGAAAAACACAAGGTCAAATATATATATATATATATATATATAAAATGATTGAACTCGTGGCCTCTCTCATTAGTATGGGTAATGTAGGGCTGCCCATATGAGAAAGACCAAGGAATTATATTTCGATTAGAAGTGTGCTGTGCACACGTAGTGTTTTATTCTGTCATTTGCCTTATTTTTCTGGAGGGAAAATGGAGTGGTGACTGGAGCTTGGTTTCTGATTTTAAGGAATGGGAGACAAGTGAATTGCAAGACCAGTGTTGATGCTGACATGGTGCTCAATGCCCAGTGAGTGAAGGTTTGAAGCTCGGACTTGGAAGCCTTGGTGTTCAGCGAGGATGTTGTCCGAGTTTCCAGCACATCGAGTCACTTGGCTGGTGTGCCTAATCGGGCTAGTTCCTGCCTTTCTAAGGGCAGTTTGAAAGTGACTTGAAACCCTAGGGTACTTGTGGAGTGGTCTGGATGGGACACCTGTGTGGGCCAGTGTAGAGGCCACCCAGGAAATTCCAGAGCTAATGGTGAGCACATTTGTGAGGCTGGAGTTTGCTTCTCTGTGAGAAGCATTGAGCTGCAGTGGAAAGACGTCGCTGGGTCTTATGACTCACTGTGTGAGCAGGTCTGAGCCTGGCAGGGTAGTCGGATCAGATAGCTGGGAGGTTGTGATGCCGTGGTGGTGGACCGTCGCTCATGATGGGCAGGCCAGCTTGCTACAGGGACAGGGACTGGGCTGTACTCCCTGGCCAGCCCTCCTGCTGCAGATGTGATGAGAGAGTTGCTTCCTGTTTAGTGCTTGAGCCCTCGGCTCAGCAGGGTGGTTGGTGGGAAGCAGCCCACAGGCAGCATTATCGATTCTTGCCCATTGTGCCCCCTGCTTCCTCAGAGGAGGCACAGCAGATATCCTCTGCCTGGTGTGTGTGAATTCAGTCAGCAGAAGCAGTTCTTCCAGAGCCCCACCCCTGAGAAATCCTCTCCACATTCCTGTGCTGTGTGCAAGAGGTCGCTTTTCATCTGCAACTGAAATCTCAGCTCCTACCATTAGGTTCCGAGGCCACACAGGACACCAGTATCCATGCAGTTCTACTTCTGCATGGGGCCTGATGTGCGAGACTGAGGCCGAGCCTGGTCGGCCTGTTGATGCCGCTGCAGGCTCCTTCCTGGAAAATGTGCAGCACAGCCTGATTTGTGATGATATCGCAGGAAAGAGGGACAGGTGCAGCACTCCGCCTGACTGCAGGAGTATTCCGGACGTCAATCCCAGGTGGTTGGTGCAGGGAGGAGAGATGTCTGTTTCCCAGGACCTTGGCCAGAGGGAGAGTTGGATCCTGGGATGGGTCTCTGCTCAGCTTTCTCAGATGAGCACCTCAGGCAAGGAGAGGAAGTGTGAGTGCTCACCTATAATTGAGGAAGGTGTCTGGCTTCAGGTCTCATGGGCAGGTGGATTCCTCATGTGGCTCATTTTCCTGATAGTGTTCAGGGTGCAGTCGATGGACCCCTGGTCCTTGGCATCCTGGCTGTGCCAGAGCCCTGGGGCACCTTTTCCCCCGGGGCTTTGGACCAGGAAATCGGAGGGAGTCAGTGGTGAAAGCGTCAGTGTAGGCCTTCGTTTCTGCCCTGCCGAGACAGACTGGTGACTGTGATAACTGCTACGGAAATACGGAGCAGGAGACAGGGCTGGGGTGCTGCAGGGGAGGTAAGGGTGGTGCTTGCTATTCACATAGAGCCAGGTGGGACTTCACTAGGAAGGTGATCCTTGAGTCAAGATCTAAAGAAGGTGAGGGATATCACATCAAGAGCATTCTAAACAGAAGGAAAGCATGTGTATAAGTCCCGGGGCAGGAGCGTACCAGGTCTGTCCAGAAGTAGCAAGAAGGCCCTGTGGCCACGGGAGACAGCTTAGGACATGACCTCAGGGAGGTGACAGAGGGAGACAGAAAGCCATTGCAGTGCTGTGACCCCATGGGACCCTATTTCCTTGGGCCATCCTGGCTACAGTGTTGAGAACAGATGACAGAGTGTTGAGGATGGGCAGGGGAGGTCCATGATGAAGCTTTTCCAGGAACTCAGGCAAGAGATGGCCTTTAGTATGGACCGGACAGGTGGCCTTGGAAGGAGTGGTCAGTCCTGTTCTGGGTACGTTTAAGAAGGAGCTCACCGGATTTCCTGATGTGTTAGATACTGGGAATGGGAGAAAGGAGGAATTGGGGTAACTCCCAGCTGTGGCTGGTTGTCCTGAGCGAGGGGAAGGAGGAGGTTTCTGGGGGTAGGAGGTCGTCTGTGTTCTGCATGCTCAGGAAGGTGCCTTTCACGGTGGATCTGCTGATGTGCGTGTCCAGGAGAACAGTTAACATCTACTCCCTCAGCAACTTTCAAGTACAAGTATCCCCCACTTTTTAAAAGTTCACGGTACACATGGCTTTTTTTATTTTTTTTTTTAAGATCTATGTCATTACCCGGCTTCAATAACAGGAGGAATCCTGAAGAGGATTTCGCTCTGATGAAAAAAGTCGAAAAGTGAGCATCGCGTTCCTCATCTGTTTTGCGGGGAGCCACTGCAGAGGCGGCGTGCACCTCCGCCAGGTCTTTCCTGGGAACCGCTCTCCACGTCCAGCCCCCAGCACTTTGAATTGTGTCTGTGAGCATCTGCTGTGCTTCATCTCCATTTATTTTGGGCATCTGTTAGGAAGTCATGTCCCGAGGCCTAGGAAAAGCCAAAGAGAAGTCGTTTTTGGAGTCTGAGCATGCGATTTTTTTTCTGTAGAAATGAATGGTAATTCTCCTTTGGTCTACACCATTCTTGCTGTGAGAGGTTTCCTTCCTAGGAAGGAAGGAAACTACTTTCAAATAACGGGGGAACCTGTACGCCATCCTGCAGGGTTAGCTTTAGTCTCCATGCTGCACAGAACGTTCCAAGACTTATGCATTTTATCACTCAAACATTTTGCCTTTTTTTTTAAAGATTTTATTTATTTATTTGAGAGAGAGAGAGAATGAGAGATAGCACGGGAGGGAAGAGGGTCAGAGGGAGAAGCAGACTCTCTGCTGAGCAGGGAGCCCGATGTGGGACTCGATCCCGGGACTCCAGGATCATGACCTGAGCCGAAGGCAGTCGCTTAACCAACTGAGCCACCCAGGCGCCCAAACATTGTGCCTTTGACCACCTTCCCCCATTCCTCCCCCATCCCTGGATCTGGCAACCAGCAATCTGTTCTCAGTGTCTGTGCATTCAGTATTTTTTTTTCCATGTGGAACGTCCATGAACATCTGGTATTTGTCTTTCTGTGTTGAGTTACTTAGCATAATGCTCCCAAGGTCTCTGTTTCTATGTCTGGCTACTGTGAAGAATGCTGCAGTGAACATGGGAGTGCATCTATCTTTTTGAGGTAGTGTTTTTGTGTTCTCCAAATAAATCCACCCAGAGCAATCACTGGGTCATGTGGTAGTTGTATTCATTTTTCCAGGAACCTCCATACTCTTTGTCACAGGTGCTGCACCAATGTACATTCCCACCAACAGTGCACAGGGTCCCCTTGTCTACACACCCTTGACCACACCTGGTGTGTGTCTCTGGGACAAATGCCATCCCGACAGGTGTGAGGAGATAGCGGATTATGGGTTTGACTTAGGTTTCCCTGACGACGATTAGTGATGTTGAACAACTTTTTCTGTGTCGTTTGACCACCTGGGTGCCATCTTTGGAAAGTATTCATATATTCTCCCCATTTTTTATAGAGGTTTTTCTGTGTGTTTTGATTTGTATGAGTGTTTTGTATATTTTGGATATTAGCCTCTTCTCACACATATGATTTGCAGATTTTTTTTTCTCATTGGGTAGGTTGCCTTTTAAGTTTTGACGGTTTCTTTTGCCATGTAGAAATTTCAGTTTGATGTCGTTCCCCTTGTTTATTTTTGCATTTGTTGCCTTTGCCTTTGGTGTCCGATCTAAAAGACTCTTTGCCAAAACCAATGTCGAGAAGCTCACTACCTGTGTTTTGTTCTCGGAGGTTTATGGATTCCGGTCTTATATTCAAGTCATTCATCCATTTAAAATTTTTGTGTGTGCTGTAAGAAAGCGATCCAGTTCCATTCTTCTGCATGTAGTGTGCGGTTTTCCGGGACCGTTCACTGAAGAGGCAGTCCTTTCCCCGTTGTATATTTTCTGCTCCTGTGTCGTAAGTTAAGGCCATACATGTGTGGGTTAGTTTCTCAGGTTTCTCCTTCTTCTTCTTCTCCTCCTCTTCCTCTTCCTTCTCCTCCTTCTTCATTTTTTTGTTTTACAGTTTAGTTTTTGGGAAAGTATTTTTTCCTGTTGGGATATATGCAGTGTGGACTTTATTGATTACATGTTCATACTATTTGTTAGGACATTTCTCTCGTGTGTTTTTGTAAATGACTTGCCGGATTTATAGCTTTCAACAGGTTTAACATTTGGGCAGAACTACTCAAAATGTTATATTCTTCCATCCGATAAGAGATTGTGTCTGATTGTCTTTTGTGATGCTATCAGTTGTGATAATTGATATCTGTTTCTTTTCCATGATAGGTTTATTAAAGTGATTTTAATATTTCTTAAAAACGTGGATTCTAAATCACTCTTATTTAATAATATGTGTTTATATAAAACAAGTTTAAAGAAATGCATTTATTGGAATCAGCTGTTGAAACAGGAGATAAATATTAATTCCCGTTCAGAGTTAATAATAATTATATCAGAGCTAAGTCTAAATATACCTTTAATGTACTGACTCTAATGAGTACACTTTGCCCAAAGTGCTATGATTATCATTTCCTGAGCTTTCTATTCAGTTCCATTGACCTGTGTGTCTGTTTCTATGTCAGCACCATACAGTTTTGATGAGCACAGCTTTGCAATCTAGCTTGAAATCCGGGCGTGTGGTGACTCCTGCTCTCTTCTTTCTCCAGGTTGCTCTGGGTATTTGGTGTCTTCTGTGATTCCGTATGAATTTTAGGACTGTCTTCTATTTCTTTGAATAATGGCACTGGAATTCAGATAGGGATTTCATCACATCTGTAGATTGCTTTGGTTGCTGTGGACATGTGAACATGATTAACTCTTCCGGTTAATGAGCAGGACGTACGCTTCCGTTTATTTGTGTCGTCCTCTGTTTCTTTGACGCATACATGCCCCCTCAACATGCATGTGTTTTTCCTTCCTTTTCCAACATGTGTTCAGTGTACCAGGTCTTTCTCATTCTTGGTTACTTTTCTCCTAGGTTTTTTTTTCTTGATGCAATTGTAAATGGCATTGCTTTCTTCTTTTCTCTTTGGGAAGGTTTGTCATCAGTACACAGAAATGCAACAAGTTGGGACACCTGTGTGGCTCAGTCAGTTAAGCATCTGTCTTTGGCTCAGGTCACCATCCCGGGGTGCTGTCATCGAGACCCACAGCGGACTTCCTGCTCAGTGGGGAGTCTGCATCTCCCTCTCCCTCTGCTGCTCACCCTGCTTGTCCTGTCTCTCTCTGTCAAATAAATAAAGTCTTTAAAAAAAGAAATGCAACAGGTCTCTGTATGTTGACTTTGTATCCTGCAGCTTTACTGAATTTGTTGATTCTAACAGTTTTGTTGGAATCTCTATGGAATTCTATATATAGTATGTCATTTGCAAACAGTGACAGTTTTCCTATTTGGATTTCATCTTTTCTTTCTTTCTTTTCTTTTTGTCTGAATGCTTTGGCTAGGTCTTTCAATACTGTGTTGAATGAAAGTGATGAGAGTGGGCATCTTTGTCTTGTTTTTTTGTCTTTTATATAATATGTTTTATATTTATTCATGAGAGTCAGAGAGAGAGAGGCAGAGGCAGAGAGAGAAGCAGGCTCCCCGCCTAGCAGGAAGCCTGATGCAGGACTCGATCCCAGGACCCTGGGATTGTGACCCGAGCCGAAGGCAGACGGTTAACCATCTGAGCCACACGGGCGCCCTCTTTGTCTTGTTTTTGATCTTAGTGGAAATGTTTTCAGCTTTTCACCCTTGGGTATGATGTCAGCTGTGAGTTTTTCATATATGGACTTTGTTGAGGTGTGTTCCCTCTATACCCAGATGGTTTAGAGTTTTTATCATAAATGCATATCTAACTGTGAAGTGTTCTTGTTGAGGTACAGTGCAATGTGGGGGTTCGCCGGGATAGGCGTGCAGATTTCTCCAGGTCAGAGACCTTTCTGTAGTTCCAAATGACGCAGGATCCTTCTCGGTGGCAGCCTGAGTTCTCTCCTATTATTGAGGTGTCCCCAGTGCCCGGAGCTTTGTAGCCAGGAATCTGGGGAAAAACCCATCAGAACCCAAGCCAGGGTTAGGCTTCGGGACTACGGGCATGACAGGCCCGATCTGCTAGCACTGTGGCAGGCTTTCCAGGGGACTGAGTTGAGGGCGTGGATCAGGATGAATGTCATGCCAGGGATTTTGGCCAGGGGGCCGCTGAAAGTGGGGGTTCGCTAGGATGGGCATCCGGAGTTCCCAATGGCGAGGTTTCCTTCTGTGTGTCAGTCTGAGTCCCCTGGTATTGCTCAGTTGTCCCCAATCCCTGGAGTTTAGAGGAAGGCCTCTGGGGACAGACCCTTCACAAGCCAAAATAGGTTTAAGGTTAGGGCTTATGTGCGTGGCAGGCCCAATCTACCAACACAGTGGTGAGCTTCCCAGGGAGCCGAGTTGTGGGCATGGGTCAGGGTGAGTGCCAGGCCCAGGATTTTAGGCCCGACCACCGAATGTGGAAGACTGATGGGGTGGACACGCAGGTTTCTCTTGCCCTGAATGCTTTCTGGAGTCCAAACGGTGAGGTTTCCTTCTGGGTGTAGGCTGAGTCTGCTGGTACTTCTCAGGTGGTCCCAATTCCTGGGGCTTTGGACACAGGCCTCTGAGGACCGACTCCTGAGAAGCAAACCAGGGTTATGGTAGGGCCTTAGGGGCTTGGCAGGCTGAATCTATGGGCACTATGGCTAGCTTCCCGGGGGTCTGAGTTGAGGCCGTGTGTCGGGGTGAGTGTGAAGCTCATGGTTTGCGGCAAGGGGGCCAATGAAAGTGCAGGTGTGCTTTACTGTGCATGCAGTGCACTCCTGCTCTGAACGCTTCCCGCAGTCCAAATGGTGCGGTTTCCTTCTGGTGACAGCCTGAGTCCCCTGGTATTGCTCAGGTGTCCCATTTCCTGGGACTTTGGAGCCAGGCCTCTGGGGACGGATTCCTCAGAAGCCAACCTAGGGTTAGGATAATGGCCTAGGGTTATTTCAGCCACATCTGCCAACACTGTGTCATGCTTCCCAGGGCTCTGAGTTGGGGGATGGGTCAGAGTGAGTTTCAGGCTCAGGGTATGCCGCCAGGGGACCCCTGAACGTGGGGTTTCGCTGGGATGGGCAAGTAGGGTTCTCCTGCTCTGAATGCTTTCCAGGTTTCCAAATGGCACAGTTTCCTTCTGGGTGGCAGGCTGAGTTCTTTGGTATTTCCCATGTGTCATCAATCCCTGGGGCTTTATTGCCAGGCCTCTGGAGACGGAGCCCACAGAAGCAAACCCTGAGTAAGGGTTAGGGCCTACGGGTGTGGCAGGCCCAATCGGCTTATGCCGTGGAATGCTTCCCAGGGGCATGAGTTGACCACATGGGTCACAGTGAGATTAAGGTCAGGGTTTGCAGCCACTGAAAGTAGGGGTACGCTGGGATGGGCATGCAGAGTTTTCCTACTCTGAATGCTTTCTTGAGTTCCAAATAGTGTGTTTTCCATCTGGGTGGCAGGTTGAGTCCTCTCGTATTGCACTGCTGTCCCGAATCCCTGAGGCTTTGGAGCCAGGTCTCTGGGGAAAGAAACCTCAGAAGCCTACCTAGGATTAGGGTTGGCCGTAGGGGCATGGCAGTCGATGTGCCAGCACTGTGGCGAGCTGGGGTCTGAGTTGAAGGCATGAATCAGGGTGAGTGTCAAGCTCAGGGTTGGTGGCCGGGTGTCCTCTGAATGTTGAGGTTCGCTGGAATTGGCATGCAAACATCTCCTGCTGCGAATGCTTTCTGGGGTTCCAATTGGCGTGGTTTCCTTCATGGTGGCCGGCTGTGTCCTCTTGTATTGCTAAGATGTCCCCATCTATAGTGCTTAGGAGCCAGGCCTCTGGGGACACAACCCTAAGAAACCAACCTGTGCTTATAGGGCCTAGGGTCAGGGCGAACCGTACATGTCCATACTGGGGAGAGGTCTGTGTTGATGGCATTGTTCAGGGTGAGTGGCCGGGTCAGGGTCTGCCGCCAGGGGGCCAATAGATGTGGGTTATGACTGGGATGAGCATGCTGAGGTCTCCTGCTCTGAATCCTTTCCATAGTTCCAAACGGCGCATTTTTCTTCTGGGTGGCAGCCTGACTCCATTGAAATGGCTCAGGTGTCCTGAATCCTTGGGGCTTTGGACCCAGGTTCTGGGGACAGACCACTCAGAAGCCAACCTAGGGTTAGGCTTAGGGCTTAGGGCCATGACAGGCCTGATCTGCCAGGGCTGTGATGAGCTTCCCGGGGACTGAGTTGAGGCCATGGGTCAGGGAAGCATCAGGCTCAGTGATTGTGGCCTGGGCACATTGCACTTGGGGTTCGTTGGGATGGACCAGCACAGTTCTGCGCTGAATGGTTTCCAGAGTTCCCAATGGCACGTTTTCCGTTGTAGTGGCAGGCTGAGTCCACTTGTACGGGTCAGGTGTCCTGAATCCGTGGGAACTGAGCCAGGCCTCTGGGGACAGACCCCTCAGAAGTCCGTAGGATCACGGTTAGGACATGGGGGCCTGACAGGCTCGAAGTGCCGACGCTGTGGTGAGGTACGGGTGTTTTGACTTTAGGGCGTTCATCAGGATGAGTGTCAGGCTCATGGATTGCGGCCAAGGGGCCGATGAACCTGGGGCATCCCTGGGATGGGCATGCAGTGTACTCCTTCTCTGAACGCTGTCCTGAGTTCCACATGGCATGTTTTCCTTCTGGGTGACAGGCTGAGTCTTCTGGTCTTGCTGGAGCCAGCCTTCGCGGACAGATCCCTCAGATGCCTCTGTAGGTGAAGGTTAGGACCTGGGGGCACTGCGGGCCTGACTTGCAAGCACTGTAGCCTGCTCAGTGGGGTTTGTCTAGAGGGCATGGGTCAGGGTGAGTGTCAGGATCATGGTCGGCCGCCAGAGGGCGCCAAATTTGTGCGTTGGCTGGGATGGGCATTCCGAGTTCTCGTGTTCTGAATGCTCTCAGGAGTTGCAAGTAGTGTGTTTGAATTTTTTTCGGCAACCTGAGTCCTCTGGTGTCGCTCAGGTATTGCCATTCCGGGGGCTTTGGAGCCAGGTTTCTGGGGACAGAAACTCAGAAGCCTACCTAGGGATAGACTTACGGCCTAGGGTCATTTCATCCCTGATCTGCCCACACTGGGGCAAGCTTCGGGGGGCGGGCGATCTGAGTCGGGGGCGTGGGATTAGGGTGAGTGTGAAGCTCAGGGTTTGCGGGCAGGGGCCGTTGAAAGTGGCATTTCGCTGGGATGGGCACGCAGAGTTCTCCTACTTGGAAAGCTTTGCCCCGAGTTCCCAATGGTGCAGTTTCCTTTCTGGGAGACAGGCTGAATCCTCTGGTATTGCTCAGGTGCCCCTGATCCCTGTGGCTTTAGAGCCAGGCCTCTGGGGCCAGAGCCCTCAGAAGCCTGCGAGGGATAGGGTTAGGGCCTAGGGGCCCGGCAGGCCCGACGTGGCAGCATCGGGGGTTTGTCTTGAGGGCGTGGGTCAGGTTGAGTGTCAGGCTCGGGGTTTGCTGCCATAGGGTGCAAAATTTGTGCATTCCTTAGGATGGGCATTCAGAGTTCTCCTGCTCTGAATGCTTTCCGGAGTTCCAAATGCCACGTTTTCCTTTTGGGTGGCAGCCTGAGTTGCTCGATATTGCTCTGGTGTCCCGAACCTGTGGGGCTTTGGAACCAGGCTCTGGCGACTTACCCCTCAGAAGCCAGCCAAGGGTGAAGGTTAGGATATAGGGGCACGGGAGTCCTGACCTCCCAGCACTGCATTGAGGTTCCCGGGGGTGAAGGTTGAAGGCGTGGGTCAGCGTGTCTTGGTCTTCTTTTCGGCCGGGGGACTGCTGAAAGGGTGGGTGCGCTGGATGGGCATGCAGCGTTCTCCTGCTGTGAATCCTTTCCCAAGATCCAAACGGTATGGTTTCTCTCTGGGTGGCAAGCTCAGTCCTCTGGTATTGCTCAGGTGTCCCTTCCCTTTGGGGCTCTGGGGCGAGACCTCCAGGAACAAAGCACTCAGGAGCCAATCTAGGCTTGGGGTTAGGGCCTAGGGGCACAGCATGCAGAGTTCTGCTCCCAGTGCTTTCGGAAGTGCCAAATGGCGCATTTTGCTTTGTGGTGTCAGGCTGAGTCCTCTGGTATTGCTCAGGCGGCCCAAATCCCTGGGGCATGGAGCCAGGGTCCTAGGGAAAGAGCTCTCCGAAGCCAAGCGAGGGTTAGGGTTAGGGCCCAGGTGCACGGCACTCCTGGTCTGCGGGAACTCTGGTGGGCTTGGGATGGGCGGTTAGTCTTGGAGGTGGGGGTCAGGTTGAGTGTCAGGCTCAGGGTTTGCCGCGAGGGGGCACAGAAAGTGTAGTTTTGCTGGGATTGGCATTCAGAGTTCTCCTGCTCTGAATGCTTTCCGGAGTTGCCAGTGGTGCGGTTTCCTTCCGGCTGGCAGCCTGAGTCCCTTGATACTGCTTGGGTGTCCCGAATCCTTTGTGCTTTGGAGCCAGGCCCTGGAGACAGACCGCTCAGAAGCCAACCTAGGGTTAGGCTTAGGGCTTAAGGGCATGCCAGGCCTGATGTGCCGGCGCTGTGATGAGCTTACCACAGTCTGAGTTGAGGCTGTGGGTCGGGGGAGTGTCAGGCTCAGGGATTGCGGCGTGGGCACGTTGAACTTGGGTTTCGTTGGGATGGACTGGCACAGATCTCCTGTTCTGAATGCTTACTGGAGTTCCCAATGGCATGTTTTCCGTTTTAGTGGCAGGCTGAGTCCTCTGGTAATGGTCAGGTGTCCCAAATCCCTAGGGCTTTGGAGTCAAGCCCCTGGGGACAGACCCTCAGAGGCCTCTAGGGTGACGGTTAGGGCCTAGGGGCACGGCAGGGCTGACGTGTAAGCACTGTAACCTGCTCTGGGGGGTGTGTCTTGAGGGCATGGGTTAGGTGGTGTCAGGCTCAGGGTGGGCCGCCAGAGGGCGCCAAATTTGTGCATTGGCTGGGATGGGCATTCAGAGTTGTGTTCTGAACCCTCTCCGCAGTTGCAAGTAGTGTTTTTGAATTCTTTTTGGCAAGCCGAGTCCTCTGGTGTTGCTCAGTTATTGCCATCCCTGGGGCTTTGGAGCCAGGCTTCTGGGAACAGAAGCTCAGAAGCCAACCTAGGGATAGGCTTATGGCCTAGGGTCATTTCATCCCTGATCTGCCCACGCTGGGGCAAGCTTTGGGGGGCGGGGGTCTGAGTGGGGGGTGTGGGTCAGGGTGAGTGTCAGGCTCAGGGTTGGCGGGCAGGGGGCCGTTGAATGTGGCATTTCGCCGGGATGTGCACCCAGAGTTCTCCTACTTGGAAAGCTTTGCCCCGAGTTCCCCATGGTGCGGTTTCCTCCTGGGAGACAGGCTGAATCCTCTGGTATTGCTCAGGTGCCCCTGATCCCTGTGGCTTTAGAGCCAGGCCTCTGGGGCCAGAGCCCTCAGAAGCCAGCGAGGTATAGGGTTAGGGCTTAGGGGCTGGGAAGGCCCAACGTGCCAGCACTGTGGCCTGCTTCCCCGGGGTTTGTTTTGAGGGCGTGGGTTAGGTTGAGTGTCAGGCTCAGGGTTTGCCGCTAGAGGGCGCAAAATTTGTGTGTTCCTTGGGATGGGCATTCAGAGTTCTCCTGCTCTGAATGCTTTCCCGAGTACCAAATGGCGCATTTTCCTTCTGGGTGGCAGCCTGAGTTGCTCGATATTGCTCCGATGTCCTGAATCTGTGGGGCTTTGGAGCCAGGCTCTGGGGACTGATCCCTCGCAAGCCAACCGAGGGTGAGGGTTAGGACATAGGGGCATGGGAGACCTGACCTGCCAGCGCTGCGTCGAGGTTCCCGGGGGCGAGGGTTGAAGGCGTGGGTCAGCGTGAGTGTCTTGCTCTTCCTTTCCGCCGGGGGACCACTGAAAGGGTGGGTGCTCTGGGATGGGCATGCAGCGTTCTCCTGCTGTGAATCCTTTCCGGAGTTCCAAACGGTGGGGTTTCTCTCTGGGTGGCAAGCCGAGTCCTCTGGTCTTGCTCTGGAGCGAGCCCTAGGGAACAAAGCACTCAGCAGCCAACCTAGGGTTGGGGTTAGGGCCTAGGGGTACGGCAGGTAGAGTTCTCCTGCTCCCAGTGCTTTCAAAAGTGCCAAATGGCGCATTTTGCTTTGTGGTGTCAGGCTGAGCCCTCTGGTATTGCTCAGGCGGCCGAAATCCCTGGGGCATGGAGCCAGGGTCCTAGGGAAAGAGCTCTCCGAAGCCACGCGAGGGTTAGGGTTAGGGCCCAGGTGCACGGCACTCCTGGTCTGCGGGTATGTGGTGAGCTTGGGATGGGCGTTTTTTCTTGAGGGCTGGGGTCAGGTTGAGTGTCAGGCTCATGGTTTGCCGCCAGGGGGCGCAGAAAGTGTAGAGTCTTTGGGATGGGCATTCAAGTTCTCCTTCTCTGAATGCTTTCCAGAGTTGCCAGTGGTGCGGTTTCCTTCCAGGTGGCAGCCTGAGTCCCTTGATACTGCTCTGGTGTCCCGAATCCTTGGGGTTTTGGAGCCAGGCCCTGGAGACAGACTGCTTGAAACCAACTTAGGGTTAGGCTTAGGGCTTATGGGCATGACAGGCCTGATGTGCTGGTGCTGTGATGAGCTTCCCACGGCCTGAGTTGAGGCCGTGGGTCAGGGGGGAGTGTCAGGCTCAGGGATTACCCCCTGGGCACGTTGAACTTGGGGTTTGTTGGGATGGACCGGCACAATTCTCCTGCTCGGAATGCTTACCAGAGTTCCCAATGGCACATTTTCCTTTTTAGTGGCAGGCAGAGTCCTCTGGTACTGGTCAGGTGTCCCAAATCCCTGGGGCTTTGGAGCCAGGCTCTGGGGACAGAGCACTCAGAAGCCAGCTTTGGGTTAGGCTTAGGGCTTAGGAGCATGACAGGCCTGATGTGCTGACGCTGTGATGACCTTCCCCGGGTCTGAGTTGAGGCCGTGGGTTAGGTTGAGTGTCAGGCTCAGGGTTGGCCACCAGAGGGCGCCAAATTTGTGAATTGGCTGGGATGGGCATTCAGAGTTGTATTCTGAACGCTCTCCAGAGTTGCAAGTAGTGTTTTTGAATTCTTTTTGGGAAACTGAGTCCTCTGGTGTTGCTCAGTTATTGCCATCCCTGGGTCTTTGAAGCCAGGCTTCTGGGGACAGAAGGTAAGAAGCCAACCTAGGGATAGGCTTATGGCCTAGGGTCATTTCAGCCTTCATCTGCCCACGCTGGGGCAAGCTTGGGGGACGGGGGATCTGAGTGGGGGGCGTGGGTCAGGGTGAGAGTGAAGCTCAGGGTTTGTGGGCAGGGGGCCGTTGAAAGTGGCATTTTGCTGGGATGGGCACGCAGAGTTCTACTCGGAAACCTTTGCCGCAGGTTCCCAATGGTGCGGTTTGCTTCTGGGAGACAGGCTGAATCTTCTGGTATTGCTCAGGTGCCCCCAATCCCTGTTGCTTTAGAGCCAGGCCTCTGGGGCCAGAGCCCTCAGAAGCCAGCGAGGGATAGGGTTAGGGCCTAGGGGCATGGCAGGCCCGACGTACCAGCACTGTGGCCTGCTTCCCCCGGGGTTTGTCTTGAGGGCCTGGGTGAGGTTGAATGTCAGGCTCAGAGTTTGCCGCTAGAGGGCGCAAAATTTGAGCATTCCTTGGGATGGGCATTCAGAGTCCTCCTGCTCTGAATGCTTTCAGGAGAGCAAATGGTGCGTTTACTTTGTGGGTGGCAGCCTGAGTCCCTCGATACTGCTCAGGTGTCCTGAATCTTGGGGCTTTGTAGCCAGGTTCTGGGGACTGACCCCTCAGAAGCCAACCTAGGCTGAGTGCTAGGACATAGGGACACGGGAGGCCTGATGTGCCAGCGCTGCGTCGAGGTTCCCGGCAGTGGGGGTCAAGGGTGTGGGTCAGCGTGAGTGTCTTGCTCTTCTTTTCGGCCAGGGGACCGCTGAAAGTGTGAGTTCGCTGGGATGGGCATGCCGTGTTCTCCTGCTGTGAATCCTTTCCGGAGTTCCAAACGGTGGGCTTTCTTTCTGGGTGGAAAGTGAGTCCTCTGGTATTGCTCTGGAGTGAGCCCTAGGGAACAAAGCACTCCGGAGCCAACCTAGGGTTGGGGTTAGGGCCTAGTGGTTAGAGCGTAGGGGTTAGAGCGTAGCGGCTAGGGCGTAGGGGTTAGGGTGTAGGGCCTAGGGTTAAGGTTAGGGTTAGGGCCTAGGGTAGGGCCAGGGTTAGGGTTAGGGTACGGGTTAGGGTTAGGGTATGGGTTAGGGGTTAGGGTTAGGGTACGGGTTAGGGGTTAGGGGTAGGGTTAGGGTACAGGTTAGGGTACGGGTTAGGGTACATACAGTATCTCAGACCCGATCCGGGTCTGAGGCCTGTTGATCCCCTTTGTGGGGGCCATGTTTCACAATGCCTGGCGTACCTTTAAATCCCTTAAATCTCGGACTCCTCACCGTCTGGGCACAATGTCCTAATGTCTCCATCTTGTGGATGAGGAAGCAAGGGGCTCAGAGGAGCCAGGGACCAGTGTACCCTCAAGGTGAATCAGCTACCACATTGAGAGGTGCGATGATGCATCTTTGGGGTGCTCTAGACCTGTCCTGATGCAGAGGCAGATGGCAATAAGGAAGGGCCTGGCTTTGAAGTAGTAGGGGAAGTAGTAGGTGCTCTCTGGTGTGACAGAAACCACGGACTCTGGGAGGATGGGGCAAGCTATGTCCATCTCCGAGGGGTTGGCCGAGGCCAGAGGCGACTATGCATAGCCGTGGGAGGCTGCCGTGTGCTTGCTGCCCCCTGCTCTCCTGCATGCGCTCGCATGGCGTTGCCTGGCAGCTCCCGCCCTGGGCACAGCCACGGAGTGCTCTGGCTGCCACACTGTGCTCGGAGTATCTGTGGCTGCTGTCGCCATCTGTCCTCATGGCTCTCTAGGGCTGTCTGTCTGTTGCCACCCCCACCCCTCTCCCAAATGCCCACGGGAGCCCCGAGAAAAGACATCTGGGAGGAGGGGTGAGAACTTGAGTCTCAACAAAACGTAGCAGGTGACTTGTTGAGCTTTCTGTTCATGCACCATGTGGATGGACAGTGCCTTCCCCTGCCTTGTCTTCCATCCCTTCTTTCTCACCCAGAGCCTCAATTTTCCCCAATATCTCCAGGAAATCTTCTCGTCTGTGCCAGTGGCCTGAGCAGAGCGCTTTGGGCTGGGCAAATGATAACTGTGTTATCACAGTCTTGGCCCCTCCAGACCCAAGTGAGCAGGTGCTTTAGAGGCCGGGCCCTTGGAAGCTCCCTCCCGTTCCTCTGCTTTATTGTCTTGTACAAAGGATTTCCCAGCACTATAGACAAAGTCTCCTTTCCATCTCTGTGCCCATCCTCCCAAAGTGACTGGCTCATTTGAGAACCTGGGGCCCACGGGGCAGGGGTGGATGTCTCTTGGCCATCCTGTACCACTGAGATTCTCTTTCCCCAGCACAAGCAGGTGAGGGAGCTCTAGGCAAACTGTGTGCCCTCCAGGGTCACACCTCAAGGTCCACTCCTGCCTTCTTGCTGATCTGGACCACAGTCAGCACCTCCTTGTGACTGCCAGACCTCCCACCCCATGGCTCCGACATCTAGCCCTCCAGCAGAGACAGTCTAGTCTCCAGCCACCCCGGTGGGAACTGAAGAGGCAGACAAGGGCTGGGTTGGGGCCACTGTCCTTAGAAGTAAGAGTGAGACCTGCCTCTCCACCAAAGGCCTCAGCCCAGCCTAGAGCAGATGGGCAGCCCTGGAGGGAGGGCGGCCAGCTCTCCCCAGGCTCCCCATGCCTCCTGCACGTGCTCTCCTACTGCTGCTCTCATTCAACACGTCGTGTTCTTTTCTCTTCATCTGACCACTGAATCTGGCGATATGATGTGTCTAGGCCTGAGCTGCTTGCATATGTTAAAACACCAAAGTGGCAGGAAGCTGCTGTCAGGCTGCGTGCGGGCACCTGGTTTCCAAGCAGACAGAGGGTGGGAGACTGCCCAGGGCCACAAGCACCCCCACGTCGTGGACACCGTCCAGAGCCGTGCTCCCTGAAAGGGATGTGCCAAAAACTCAAGGCACCCCTGGGCCAGGGTGGAAGCCTCACTCCCAGGTAATCTGTGGAGTCCAGAGTTTATTGCTTCTTTTCATGCTTGATTTTGAACCTCTTGGATGAGGGAGCAGTGCTAGATACCCTGGGATCTCTGGAGTTGAGACCATTTGCGAATTTCATAAGTGGCTTCTGTGGTGTGGGCCTCAGGGTCGCCAACACTTACCCTTCCTATGGTGACTTGTCTGCAGGCACCAGGAGCAGCCCCAGAAGAGATGTTTGCCCCTCTGCCAGGTCCCAGGCAGCAGGGGCTTTGCTAGCCGTATGGAGAAGTGAAGGGCCCTTCAGAGGCTCTCGGTGAAGAAGCAGCCCTGCCCGGCACTTGGCTTGGCTGTGTCTTGCCAGAGGCGGTCAGTGTTAGAAGCCCATCCACAGTTTGTCTCCTGGCTCCACCTGGCAGCAAGGAGCTGCTTCTGAGAATTTTTCTCTCTCCCCCTCTCTGTTGGGTGCAGGGGAGCCTAAAGCGGAGGGGTTTCTTTGATTTGCTGCATGAGAAGTGATTTGCAATGAGAAGCTTTACTTTTGGAAGGTTTTCTGGTGGCCGATTGCTGCTTATACTGTAGAGCAGTGACGTTTTATTCGATCTCTCTTTGTATGCACCTTTCTTCGGGACCACAGCACGCCAGGGAGAGGTGGGTGGGGAGCAGCACCTGCAGTTGCAGGAGGCTGGTCTCTGCAGGTTAGAGAACAGCCTCTCTTCCCTACAGAACAATTTCATCAACCTCAGCTTTCTCTGCCTCTTCCGTGCTGCCCGGCTCCTCAAGCTGCTGTGCCGAGGCTACACCATCCGCATCCTGCTGTGGACCTTCGTCCAGTCCTTCAAGGTGAAGCCCAGGCACGGCCCTCGTGCCCTGACCCTCCCTTGTGTGATGCACAGTGCTGTGGCCACCAGCTCCTCCTTGCCACCAGAGCAGACCCTCCTCGTGGAGGCTCCTTGTTGGCACCCGTTATCCTGTTGTGGTTTACAAAGACATTTTAAGTGATCCAGAGAGCATCTTGGTAATGCTCACTGACTCTGAGGTGGGTTCTATGACTGATTATAGACAAAGGAACTGAGGCGGTCTCTTGGTGGAGGGACTTCATGGTCAGTGGGGGTGGATTTGTAGTCGCTGGGGTCTGGGTGGCCCCAGAGACCCGGCCACCGTCCACTCTGCAGATGAGGCCCGAGCAAGGTAGCTGGGCAGCCCTCCCTGGAGGTGCCCTGTCCTCTGTATGTCTCCACAGGCCCTGCCCTACGTGTGTCTGCTCATCACCATGCTGTTCTTCATCTGCGCCATCATCGGCATGCAGGTGGGTGCGCCTGATGGGACAGGGAGCAGAAGGGGCCCCTGTGCCCTGGGGCAGAAGGGCACTGATCATGGTCATCAAATGGTATCAATGACAGATTGGCACTTGGGGAACATTTCTATGTTTGAAGCACTTTATGAACTTAATTCTTGGAAAGGCTGTTCTACCGATAAGGACACGGAGGCTGGGCACCACGGGTTTGGGCCTGTCACCCAGAGTCCACTAGTGAGGCGTAGCTCCACCGTCTGTGGGAAAATGCTCTGCTGTGCTCCTGAGTGGAACCCCATTGGGCTGTTAGGGTGTTGATGGGCATGTTTGATTGGGTGCCGGGCCCCCATGGTGGTGGAGCTTTTGAGCACATCTGCCTGGTTCTGAGTGGCCTGCAAAGCACCAGCTGGTCATTCTGTTAGTCCAGAGAGTTGACCTGATCCTTTACAGGAAGTTATATATTATAGAAGAAAAAAGTCAACAGGATCACACCAGATCACTGTACTGTCAAGTTCAGCTTGGATAAGTTAGATTGCCTTTATTTTGCCAAAGAACCCTTTGTCAGCTACTTAGAAAAACATTTAAAAGAAAGCAGTGTTCCAGTTTTAAATCTTTGGCATCTGGCCACTTTTCAACAGTAGGATGGGAGATGGATCCAAATGTTAAATTATAGTGGGAGAAGCCATTGTCTTAATGGTTAGCTGAGAAGTGATTCTTAAACTCTACTTAAGGGATTGAAAAGGTTCTCTTCCTTTAAAATTTGCTGAGATCTGATGCTATTTAAAAAATATATATATTTGTACCTGCTTTGGTTTTGGAATTTATAAGACCAGAAGGGTCACTGATCTTTGTTTTTGGTGAATATGTGATAGTTCATAAATTTTTCAGCCAGATTCCAGATTTTAAGCCAAGTACAGTTACTGACTTGTTTGCATTCCTAACCCTAAAAATAAATCAATTAAAATGGATAAAAAGCCCATTGTGATATTTGCACAGAAATTTAGAAAGAAACTTTCAAGTTGACCTCATAGCTATTACCAATAAAATTATTGCTTCGGAGTCATTGATGACAAGGTGAAATTTCAAATGCTTCCTGTCTTATATATAGCACAGCCCATGTAAACTTAGCTCCGGGTGGCATTTTTACTCGGCATGGGGACTTGCAGGTGTAGACATGCGGAGCTGGGCGGGGGGGGGCGGGCAGTGACATGTTTGGCTGGAAGTGCTGACCCCTCCAGCCCCTGCCGCAGTGGTGGTGGCTAAGGGCAGCGTCCTGTGCCCTGTGGGTCCTCACGTGCACATATCCTCTTCTGCCTGGCCACAGCTCCTGAGGACCCAACAGTACCAGCCTGCAGCCTTCTTTCTCATTTCAGGTTTTTGGAAATATTGCCCTGGATGATGACACCAGCATGAACCGGCACAACAACTTCAGGACGTTTTTGCAAGCCTTGATGCTGCTGTTCAGGTGTGTTGTTTGGGGAGTCAGTGCAGGCTCAGAGGCTCCTCCGTTCAGGAGGGACAGGGCGTGTGCCGACCCAGAGGGCCACCCCCTCCGACCCCAGCCAGTGCTGGCTTTCCCTCAGTGGGCCTTCCCAGCTTCTTCTCCCCTCTTCCTCCTTCCTTCCCTAAGGGCTCCTGGGTCTTGGGACAGATGGAAGGGAAGTCCATGAGGAAGGTCAACCTGAGAGCCCCAGGTGAGGCTGGCCTTGACCACCTCAGCTCAGATCCCTGGGGGTGGCCAGAAGGCCTCTGGTGAAGCTGCAGCCAAGGGTCTGGGAGGACAGAAGGTGTCCAGCAGGGCCTTTTTCGGTGTGCTGGCCATAGGCTTTGCATCTGCTCACCTTGTTGAATGCAGGGTCTGTGGGATCGGGGGTGGGGGCGGGGGCAGGGCAGGGGGACACAGAGTGTGCTCCTCAGGGACCCAAGGAGCTCAACTGGCCAGAGTGAGTGCCTCCAGTGCCCCATGGCTCAGAGGACTGCAATCCCCTAGGCTCCAGGCTCCAAGGCAGGCAGAGTAGCTTGTTTCTGGCTCAAGCACCTGTCTGTGTGCTCGACAGGGCTGCATGTCAGCTTCTGTTCCGAGACGTGACACACTCTCTGTGGCCCATCCTGGCTTGGGGGCTGTGGGGAGGGGGTGAATGTGTCTCACTGCCTCCGTGTCCCCTTCGTTAAGGCAAGCCCAGCACAGGACCCTAGGAGGGAAGAAAGGAGCGCTTCGCAGGGACTTGTGGAGGAGGGGTGCTGACATAAAACCCTTCCTGAGGTGCCCACACGCGTGTTTGTTCATGCAGATGCACCAGGATGCTGTGAGGCCTGTGCTGGGAGATGCCCAGCGCGGTGAATCCCAGGCAGATGCATTCCAGGGCCCGTGGAGGTTCTTCTTTTTATGGAGGGAGATCAGACCGATCTGCTTAGCTAAGCTGCCTGGAGAGAGTTGTCTGACTCTTGTTTTTTAAATCAGATAGACAAGTATCCTTAGGCCTACACTTTCTCCAAATGACATCATTTCTCTGGACTTTAGCTATTACGTTCATTTCATCTCGTCATTAATTAACGTCCTGCCTCGTGCTGCAAGAGTTGAGGCAGGCCTATGAAACCAGCCTCAGTTTTAAGTCTTTGTGCTCAAAGATCTCTTTTCCTCCCTGGTCTCTGTGTCACGTGTGAGCACCAGTATCAGTCAGGCCTGGCATTGGACAGCTGCCCTGCAGGAAAAGCGCCCTACTCCTAGCCATTGTTAATGGGAAGTGGGCTCCACTTGTGCCGAGAGCTGGCCATGCAGGCACACCCAGTGTCGGGGGGGGCCCAGGCCTCTGGTCTGCCTGCTAGTCTAGTGCACATCTGGCCCTCGTGCTGGCCACACACCCAGGGACAAAAGTCCATGAAGAAAGGTCCTCCAGGGTGGCCACTCAGGCTGGTGGGGCTGTTCTTGGTGTGTTCAGGAAACAGCAGACACTGGTGTGGCTGGAGTGGACTGAGCAGAGACCACGGGGAAAGAGCAGGCTGCGAGTTTCACAGAGCTGTGGGCAGTTGTGTGAATGTTGGCTTTTGCAGTAAGTGAGGGGTCATTGAGAGGAAGTGACCTGATCTCACCTGTGTGTAGTGGACCCACTTGGCCGTTGGGTGGGGCAGAGCAGGAAGATCCGTGAGGAAGCTATTGCAGCAGCTCAGGGGAGGTGGTTGTTGCTTAGCCCGGGGTGCTGAGAAGTGGTAAGAGTCTAGCTGGTTTTTGAAGGTAGATGAGCTGATGAAGCTGGTGAGAAGGAATGGAGGCAGGGATGCCTGCAGTATATTTGGCCTAAGAAACGGGATGGAGCCCCCATTTCTTGAATCAGGGAAGGCTGGGATGGCACATGCTGGGTGAGGGAGGCCAGGAAGGGCTGTGTTGGCTTCGAGGTGCCAGAGGTCCATGAAGGGGCGCTCACCATAGTGCTGACTTTTGGTGCAGTTCCTTGTTGTCAGTAACTAGTTCTTTCCGAGTTAATGATCAGTTTGAAAACCTAATGCCAGAGGATTCTTTTTAAGAAGCAGGCATCTCTTACCTAGACCTTACATATGAGTGGGTTCTCTGTGGGAGGGAGCCCAGGGAGTGTATGCACTTGAGCCAGCTCTTCTGAGATTTCTTCTCAGGCTGGCCTGGGCCTTCCTTTGTGGGTCTCATGGCTCTGCCCTTCTTCTCAGGGGTGCCACTGGGGAGGCCTGGCATGAGATCATGCTGTCTTGTCTCAACAACCAGGCCTGTGATGAGCACACCAATGCCAGTGAGTGTGGGAGCGACTTTGCCTACTTCTACTTCGTCTCCTTCATCTTCCTTTGCTCCTTTCTGGTAAGTCCTGGTCATTGTGCCCATGTGTCCACCTGTCTCAATCCATCCCAGGCCCCCCTTCCATCTCTCACTGATCCCTGATACTGATTCATGTCACATTACAAGCGGATTCTGTGTTGATGGTCCTGTTTCCCCAGAGACGATGACCTCTAAAAGGACCCACTCTGTCATGAGCTCCTGTGGGCCTTGCCTTTCCTTCTCAGAAAGAGTTTTAAGTTTCCACGGGACAACTGTCCTTTAGTCTTTAGCCTCTGCCATGGTGATGAGTTACAAAGAAGCAGCACTCCAGCTGGTGTGCCTGGGGCAGATGAGCCTCAGGAAACTGGTTGTTGGGGCGGTAAGTGGACTAGGTCCAAGTGAGCAGACACCTCTGGGAAACTTTGAGCAGGGGCATGACACAATCTGGTTGATACTTTAAAACCTTGCTCTGGCCTCTGGTCAGGAGAGGCTGAAGAGTGGTCAGGAGATGGTTGGAGGTGACAGTGCCTAGAGAAGGGTGAGGATGAAGGGGGTTGAGCTGCACTTTAAAGACAGAGCCAACATGACTGATGAGTAAGCACAGGCATGAGGGAAAAAGAGAAAGAAAGCCGCACCTGCCATTCGCTGGGGTGCTGGAGAAACAGGCGCTGGTTCACGCCAGTGAGAATGTGACGAGGTGCAGCAGCTGTCGAAGACAGTCTGGTAGCTCCTCAGTAAACTGAAAATAGAATGGCAGTGTAATCCAGCAACTCCACTTCTGGGCGTATGCCAGAATTGAAGACAGGGACTTGAATAAATATTTGTACACATATGTTCATAGCAGCATTATTCACAATGGCCAGGAGGTAAAAGCAACCAAAGTGCCCACCAACAAGTGATTGGTACACAAAATGTGACATGAACATACAAGGGACTATCATTCGGCCTTAACAAGAGAGGCAGTTCTGGCCCATGCTTCAATATGAATGAATCGTGAAGTCATTATGCCAAGTGAAATAAACCAGTGACAAAAGGAAAAATAACTGTATGGTTTCACCTATCTGAGGCCCTCGAATGAAGTTCACAGAGACAGAGTAGGATGTAGGATGGCGGGTGCCAGGGACTGGGGGAGGGGTGGGAGTTAGGGTTTAATGGGGTCAGGGTTTCAGTTGGGGAGGATGGAAGAATTCTGGAGATGGACGGTGGGGATGATTGCACAACAGTGTCCGTGTGCTTGATGCCGCTGCACCGTGCACCTAAAAGTGGTTAAATTGGTCAGCTTTTTGCTATGTATGTTTTACCACAATTTAGAAAATGGTATTAGAAAAGAATTAACATCAATCCTATCCAAACTCTTTTTATTTTTTTAGAGGGGGGAGGGAAAGAGGGAGAGAGAGAATCTCACACAGACTCCATGCTGATTGCGGAGCCCGACGTGGGACTCCATCTCACGACCCTGAGATCATGACCTGAGCTGAAATCAAGACTCGAACGCTTAACTGACTGAGCCAACCAAGTGCCCCCTATTCAGATTCTTTCAAAAAGTAGAAGAGCAAACACCTCCTGACACATCCTGGGATGCTGCCATTTTCCTAATACCAAAGGCAGGCAAAGATGCCACAAAAAAAGAAAACTACAACCAATGTCCCTGATAAATATATAGTAAGAATCCTGAACAAGATACTAACAGACTAGTTCCAACAACACATTAAAAGGATTATACACCATGATCAAATGGGATTTATCCCAGGAATGCACGGATGCATTTTCAACATACAAAGATTAACCAATGTGATGAGGAAAAAACCCACATGATTATCTCATTGGTGCGGAAAAGCACTGGACAAAATTTAACACCCTTTCATGACAAAAACACTTAGCAAACTCGGAGTAGAAGGGAACATCCATAACATGATGAAGGACATTTATGAAAAACCTACAGTTAACATTATACTCAGTGGTGAAAGACTACAAACTTTTCCCCCAAACAGCAGGAATTAGACAAGGATGCCCACTTTTTTTTTAATTATGTTAATCACCATACATTACATCATTCGTTTTTGATGTAGTGTTCCATGATTCACTGTTTGCATATAACACCCAGTGCTCCACGCAGAACGTGCCCTCTTTAATACCCATCACCAAGGATGCCCACTTTTTATCACTTCTCAACATCGTGCTGGATGTCCTAGCTAGAGCAGTTAGGCAAGAAAAAGATATAAAAAGCATCCAAATTGGAAAGGAAGAAGTAAAGTTATCTCTATTTGCAGATGATACTATTCTATATGTAGAACATGCTGAAGAACACACACACACACACACACACACACACACGCTACTACTAATAATAAATGAGTTAATCAAAGTGTCAAGGTATAAAATCAACACATAGTAAACAACCAGAAAAGGAAATTAAGGCAATAATTCTAGTTCCGGTAGCACCCAAAAGGATAAAATACCTAGGAATAAATAAATACCCATGGAGATGAAAACTTGTACAGTGAAAACTGCAAAATATCACTAAAATGAGTTAAAGAAGACCTAATTAAATGGAAAGACATGCATGTCCATGGATCAGAAGACTTAATATTGGTAAGGTGGTAATGTCCCCAGAAAGTGAGCTCTAGATTCAGTGTGATCCCTGTCAGAGCTCCAGTGGCCTTTCTACAGGAATGGAAAAGCTGATCCTCAAATTCATATGGAATGGCAAGGAGCCCCAAATAACAAAAAATCTTGAGAATTAAAGACCAAGTGAGAGAACTAACATTTCCCTATTTCAAAACTTACTATAAAGGTACCATGAGTAAAAACAATGTGGCTGAAGAGATACTTTTCCAAAGAAGACATACAGGTAACCAACAGGTACATGTAAAGGTGCTCAGCATCACTGATCATCAGGGAAATGCAAATCAAAATCCTGAGAGCCAAGATATGGAAACAACCTAAGTGTTCATCAACAGATGAATTAGATAAGGAAGATTTGGTGTGTGTGTACACACGCACACACGCCCACATTTTTCAGCAATGGGAAAGGAGGAAATCCTTCTGTCATTTGTGACAACACGGATGGATCTTGAGGGCATTATGCTAGGTGAAAAAGGCCAGACAGGGGAAGACGCGTACTACATGTATAACTTATATGTGGAATTTTTTTTAGAGGTCAAACCGTAGGAACAGAGAGTAAAAGAGTTGTTGCCAGGGACTAGAGAGTTGGGGAAATAGGGAGAAGTTGGTAAAAGGGTACACACTTTCAGCTATAATATGAATAATGTCTGAGGATGTAAAGTAAAACATGGTGACTATAGTTGATAATACTGTATTGTATAATTGAATTTTTCTGAGAGTAGAACGTAAGTGTTCTACCAAAAAAAAATAGGTGATGGATGTGTTAATTAGATGGTAGGAATGATTTCACAATGTTTATGTATGTATATATACCACAATATGCACTTTAAGTCTCTTATAATTATGTCAGTTATATATATCTTAATAAGGATGATACCGGGGCAGTATGGTATTGGCATAAGGATAGACCAGTGGAGTGGGATGGAGATTCCAGAAATAAATCCAAATATCTGTGGACAGTTGATTTTTGACAAGGATGCCAAAGTTGTTCAGTATGGAAAATATTGTTTCTTTAAGACATGGTGAAGAGACAACTGGATGTCCACATGCAAAAAAATAAAGATGGACCCCTACCTCAGGCCATATACAAAAATGAACCCAGAATTGATGAAAGAGCTAACACTACAAAACTCTTAGAAGAAAGCATAGGGGGCAGAACTTCATGATCTCGGATTTGTCAGAGGATTCTTAGATTCAACACCAAAATCACTAGCAACAAAAGAAAAAAATAAATTAGACTACTCAAAATTAAACACTTTTGTGTGTCAAAGGGGATTATAAAAGATGTGAAAATACAATTTAAGGAATGGGAGAAAATACTAATCCACATATTTTATGAGGGGATAATAGCCAAAATACATAAAGAACTCTTAGAACGGTACTACAAAAGACAACCATATAAAAAATGGGCAAAAAATCAGAATACACATTTTAGCCAAGAAGATATACAAAGTGGCCAACAAGCACATGAAGACATTCATCACCTTTGGGCATTGAGGAAACTCAAAACCACACACTTCCTTCACACTCACTAGGATGGCTATAATGATAATTTTTTTTTCGGGGGTGGCTGCATACTAACACAACTTGGTAGTTTTTATTGTCTAGGACAATGGTCACAGACCACAAAGACTCGGGAAGACCCAATGCTTGGGCCCAACAAGAGACAATACTCTCCCTCGCAGTTCAGAGTCCTCTGGGCTGTAAGGGGACAGGCTTTTTCTTACGTGGCTCTGGTAGAAGGTCCATGACTGTACTCAGTACAAGAAGAGCCACAGCTGAGCCTACTTATGTGGGGGTGGGTGGATAAGGTGGCCATCCTCATTTCCATTACTCGGGTGCAACCCTGAAGACCCGGATGTGGATGGCCGAGTTGTTGCGGATGCGGGTCAGCGGCTCTCGTGTATCAGTCTCTGGTTCCAGCTCATCGACAAGCTCCACGGTGGAGGTATTGGCAGCCACCTGCAAGGACCCGAAGCTGCCTGCCTGAAGGTGTAGGGCAATGCTGATGGCACGGTTGATGGCCAGGCCCAAGTCATGAATGCAGATCTCACTGCATGAATTCTGACCCCGAGCTCCTCCGTCCAGAAGCTTTTGGCAGCGGGCCAACTGGGCCTTAAAGTCAGTGTTCATGTTGACATAAATGTCATTGGGCCTCCAGGGCAGGCGGTGGGGGAGCCGCTTCCGAAGGGTATACTCCACCGGGTCCAGCTCAGCCTCGACGGCCCCGCGGGGCTCTCGGTTTTCTGCCATGCTGTGTGCCACTCTCCAGTCCACAGTCCCCTTCCGAGCACGTGGCCCGCTCCGGGGCAAGCCACTCAAGCGCTGCGCCCACCCGCTCGGACTGAGCGTGCGGCGCCGGACACGCAGGACCGAGGAAGAGAAGAAAAGCCGCGCGCCGGAGGATCGCGAGTCTGTGGCCGCCCTTACGGCTCAGGGATCCTGAAAGATAATAATTTTTTAATGGAAAATAACCAGCATTGGCAAGGACATGGAGAAATAGTAACTCTTGCACATTGTGATAGGAATGTAAAATGTAGCAACTTTTGTGGAAAACAGTTCAGCCCAAAGGTGTAAACAACCCAAATATCCATCAATGGATGAATAGATAAACAAACTTGTGTATACCTACCATGGAATATTATTCAGCCTTAAAAAGCAATGAAGTTCTGACCCGAATGAATGGCTGAGCCTCAAAAAATCACGCTAAGTGAAAGAAGTCAGGCACAAAAGGCCCTATATGGTCCTGTATTGTAGGATTCCTTTTATGTGAAGTACCCCAAATAGACAAGCCAATAGATGCAGAACAGAGATTGCTAGGGAACGGGAGAAAGGGGAAATAAGTGAGTGACTGCTTACTGTAGGAGGCATTTTCTGGGGTGATAAAGAATTTTTGAGGGGCACCTGAGTGGCTCAGTCATCAAGCGTCTGCCTTTGGCTCAGGTCACGATCCCAGGGTCCTGGGATCGAGTCCCGCATCGGGCTCCCTGCTCCGCGGGAAGCCTGCTTCTCCCTCTCCCACTCCCCCTGCTTGTGTTCCCTCTCTCGCTGTGTCTCTCTGTCAAATAAATAAATAAAATCTTTAAAAAAAAAAAGAATTTTTGAAACTAGAGAGGTGGTTGCATAATATTGTGAATACACTGAAGCCACCGAGTTGTACTCTTCAAAATGATTAAATGTATGTTATGTGAATTTCAACTCAATTAAACAAAAAAGAAGCTGAGCTTTTGGCCTCTGGAGTCCAAAGTACTAACTCCAAAGTCACTGTTTTCCTTGAAGACTGGCTAGGTGGGGAAGAGGGTGGTGATGGGAGGTGGGGCGGGAGGGGTGCCAACATGAATTAGGGTAGGGCAGCAGAAGCAGGGAGTGGGAGGGACCTGGGTTAGTTTGAGGGACCAGAACCCCGGGGTAGGAGGCTGGCTGCTGCGGGGGCTGGTGGTGGTGGTGGTGGTGCAGGGGAGGCCCAGAGGCTGGGGGGAGCAGGGCTGGACGGGCTCTGGCTGAGTCAGAGTGGCCTCCACTGCCATGATGGTTTCGCACACACTTTGGCTGGAGGGTAAGGGCTAGGGTAGAGGGCGGGCTGAGGTCTCTCTACGTCACCCCTTCTCCTTCCTGTCCTGCAGATGTTGAACCCCTTTGTGGCCGTGATCATGGACAATTTTGAGTACCTTACACGGGACTCTTCCATCCTAGGGCCTCACCACCTGGATGAGTTCATCCGGGTCTGGGCTGAGTACGACCCGGCCGCGTGGTGAGTGGCCCCCGTGTTCCGTGGTCCTCAGGGTGGTCTGTGCCACGGATCTTGGGACAGGGCTGGGTGGCTTCAGACCTGTGTCATGTGGCACAGGTTTTGTCAAACCCCTTCAGGTTTTGGCGGGGTCCGCAGAGGGTGGTGCCAGGTCCCCTTCTAGGTGGCACGCTCCTTCTCATGCCCACAGTGCTCTTACACAGCTCCCTGGGCTGAGAAATGCTCTGTGAGACCCTTAGTCCAGGCTTAGGAGGTTCCAAGGGGTCTGTGAGGCTCAAGTCTCTTGCCAAACGGGAGTGTACTGTCTCCTCACAGGTCTGTCACATGAGGGGCGTGGAGGGCTCAAGGGAGAGGGTGTGGACACAGCAGGAGGGCCTTCCCTTGGGGCCTCACCGTCCTCATGAAGCTTGGAGGCCTTCATGGCAGAAATGACATTCTTCCCGCCGATGGGCTCAGGCCTCTCCCTCTCTGCCATCTCTTGGGAACAGGAGCCAACATGCACTTGTGTCCCCAGCCCAGGCTGCAAATAGCGGGCGCTTGGTGAACTTTCACTGAAATTAAAGGAGCTACCAGGAAGGGTCTAGTATGTTGAAGACCCTTTGGTCATGGTGGGAAAGGGTTACTGTGTTGCATTAAGTGAGGGGTAGTTTGTTTCCAGACAGAGCAAGTATGTCATGAGGGGACTGGCTTGCATTAGAAGGGTGTTCCGTGATCCATGGGAGAGTCCTGCACACCCAGGACACATACTCTTATCCTCGGGGCTAGCAAAGCAGCATGGACTCACCATCTGCCCATTTGTCTGTTCCTTCATCACTCGCTTCTTCATTTGCTTATTCATTCATTCATTCTCTCAAGCGGATACTTGAGTAGTTATTCAGGGCATGCTCTCTGCAAGGCCAACACAGGACATGGAAGGGCCAAGAGACCTGGCTGCTGGGGAAGGCACAGGCCGGCTCATCGCCTCGCTCATGGTGAGCGCTCAGCAGACATGAATGTGAATGAACCAAGTGCATCAGTAAACGGATGGGCATCCGTCCCTTCCCACGCTCGAAGGGAATGAGAAGACTGTGAAGATGGGGTGTAGCCACTTCCCACCTCCTCTCTCCGAGGCTCCCAGCCTGCCCGTGTCCCCCTCGCACAGCTCTGTGTTTGGTCACCCCTTGCGTGGTAGAGGCCTGGAGGAGATGGTCAGTGTCGTCGTGGTGAGGACCCTACTGCCCACAGTTTTTCCCTAAATTGGAGCTCAGCAAGGGGATTGCTCTAGAGCTCTCTGACCCTCAAGCCCCTGGGAGCTTGGCTGGGCTCCCCCACCCTCCTCTCATCCAGCCTTCCCGGAGCCCCTACCCCATCATGTGAGGATCCAGAAGAGGCTGTATGAGACCCTTCCCAGGTTGGGCAAGTCCTGAAACCACTGGTAGCACCAGCAACCCTAGGGCATTTCCATTCCTGTAGTGTCTCTGGGTGTTTTCCATTGTAGTGAAAACTGAATAATTTTCACGCAGTGCAGAACAAGCATGGATTTATTTATGTTTCATGGTGTAGGTGACCGTTTTTGTGGCCTCGGAGAGTCCTGTCATTTTGCTGATGCGTCAGCACATCGGCCCTGCAGTGCCCAGTGTCATTCTGGGTCAGGGGTAGGTGTGGGTTCTCTGGTCAGGAGGGCCCAGTCAGGTCAGAGAGCAGGAGAGACTCCAAGTGAGGCAGGCTTGAGGCTCATTCTAGGAGGGTCATCTGCACTGTGGTCTCAAGAGATGCTGCTGTTTCTGGGCACATTGTTTCCAGTATATGTGCTGCCAAAGGGAGGACCGGGCACGTTGTTTCTAAAGGGTGTGTTGCAGGGAAGCAGAGATGCTGTATGGGCAGTATGTTCATAGGTGCACGACAAAGGCAAGTCAGTGCAGGCCTGTGAGAGGGGAGGACTTCCCCCCAATCTTTATGAACTGTAGACCCAGGGCTACCCCTAGTCCAGCCACAGGTGGAGCAGAATTTGGACATACAGGGAATGGACTTGGGCCAGACTGTGGTTTTGTGATGGTGCACAGGGGGCTCAGACTGTTTCCCAAATCCAGAGTTCTGAAAATGGGGCCTCTGGAAGTCAGGGGCCATTGGGAGTGGGGTAAAGAAAGTGCTGTGGAAGAGTAGACAGCAAATATAAGCGTCACCCCAGAGGTGGCATCTGTGAAATAGCACACAAGACCATGGTCCAAAAGTAGCATAAATGTGACCCGCAACTAACACTCAGACTTGCTGCTCCCAAGTGGCCTGGGCTGAAAACATAGCCTGCCTCCAGATGGCAGGGGATAGGGGAAGGCCCAGCAGAGGCAGCTGAGGAGACTGAGTCCTGGGCACAGGACCGAGGGTGCTTTGAGCCCTTCCTAGCCTCCGTGGCCGATGTAGGGATGTGGTCCGCTTTATATCCCAGGTGGCCACTCTGCTGTCTCCTCGTTCTTGGAGAGACTTAAAGAACAACAAAACTTTGTGAAATTTCCCAAGCTTTCATATGTGTGTATGGCTCTGTGGGTGTGTACACAAGTGTACACACGGGTGCGTGTTGCATATGTGCACGGATGTGTTTCTGTGCACATGTGGCATGCGTACATGCACGTGTGCAGCAGACATATATGTGTGCATGTGCACACACGCACATGGTTTGTGTGTACACGTACGAGTGTGCACACGTGATTGTGCAAATGTGTGAGTGTGATGCACGTGTGCACGTGTGTGTGCATGGGTGTACATGCACATGGTTTGTGTGTACGCGTATGAGCGTGCACGCGTGTGTGCAAATGTGAGTGCAGTGCATATGTGCGCGTGTGTGTGCTTGTGTGCACGTGTGTGAATATGCAGCAGACATACATGTGTACATGTGCGCACACGCAATGGTTTGTATATATGCGTACGCGCGTGCACACGTGATTGTGTGCAGATGTGTGCAGTGCATGTGTGCACGTGTGTGTGAATGCACGTGTGCATGGGTATACACGGGTGTGCATGCTTGTGTGTGCACATGTGTGTGAGCGCAGGTGTGCATGGGTATGTATGTGCACATGTGCGTGCACACATGCCTGCTGTGGGGAGATGAAGAAGGCGTGGGGTTGTTGCTTTATGGTGCCACCTTCTCCCATCTTCCCCGTTGCCTCACTTGGTGAAGGGTAGAGAGTCGAGAGGAGAATCACAATCACACCTGTAAGCGATCTGTCTACTCATCCTTGTGTTCATCCATCTGCCCAGTCAACATTCCTGAGCATCCGCCGTGTGCTGGGGACCAGGGGTGTGTAGGTGAAGCAAGCACGTGCTCTCGGGATGCTGAGTCCAACGGGACTGGGAGAACAGAGGAGCCATAGTGTGAGCCCGGGGTGTTCGAGGAGGGAGAAACCCCATCTGGCCGGTGAGTCAGAGGAGGTGGCATTTGAGCCAAACTGAAGAGGGCAGGATGGATTGAGCTCTAGAGAAGAGGTTGGGGCCGGGGCTGAAGGGAAGGGGGTGTGATTGTGTCTGATGGAGAAGAGAACGCATTGCAAAGGGGCTGGAAGGGCGGCTGGGACAGGTTGAGAAGGTCTTGAAATTTGGGATAAACAAGGAGCTTTGACTTTGCTTTACAGACAGCGAGGACAGTTTTTTGCATTGCGCTGACAGTATGGTGCCCCCACTTTCCATTTGGTGCCGTGTGAGGGATTCGATGGTGGAAGAGAGAAGATGAGCCAGAGAACAGGCTGTGAATTGGGTTGGGTGATTATTGGGGCTGGGGGCTTCACCATGCTTCCAGACCCTTCGTCATGATCCTTTAGGTCCAGTGAGGTAGCAAGCACCTTGGGTGAGGCCAAAGTGGGGCTTCCTCTTTCTTCCCTCTTTTGCAGAAATGACTTGGAGCTGACTGGACAGGAAAGAGAAACGTCGGTGTTGGCCAGGGTGCCCACCCTGGGACTAGGGGGTCCTTAGCCGGGCCAGCAGACTCCAGGAGATGCAGGAGGTAGAGACGGTCAGGAGAGCCAGGCGTGGGGTCTCCAGAACTCAGGGAGCGAGAGCAGGGGCTGCCAGAGAGGGTGGGCGAACAAGACCCGGGGGAAGGCGGACCAGTGGTTGCAGTGTGTGCACAGTGGGGGCTTGCGACAGGGGCCAGCACTGGTTCTGTATGGTGTGCCTCCTGCCCGCGTCAGGCTCTGGAAATGGTCTTGGGATTGCCCTGCCTCCCGGGGCTTTCTGAGCCCCAGGATTCCCTGCAGGGAGCTGCCTGTCCAGCCGCCCGGCTCCTCTTCCTGTCACAGGCTGGGTGGGCGGGCAGGACGGGCTCATCGTGCCTTGGTTGCCATAACCTGTGACATTTCCTTTCCACTTGCCGGGTTCATTGTAAGGATACGTACAGTTTGTTGCGTTGTATTGCGCCACCCGTCGGCTTAGGGAAGAACTGCCCTCGTAGGTTGGCCTACAAGGTTTGCAACTCAGAGCCTCCATGGGACATACCCTTCCCTGCCCGAAATGCAAACGCAGTGCACACTCCCTGCCTGGTTTGGGAATGACGACAACTCAGCTCTCTTTCCTCCTGCCCTGCCCTGCCCCGCACTCCAACCTCCTGGACGCTCTGGTGCCCCATCTGATCTCCCGACCCCTCCCGCTGGCTGGGGAGAGGCCGCCTTCTGAGGCGGTGCACACGAAGCTTGCTGGCTGGGCCTGGAGGGCAGGGGTCGGCTGCTGGGTGGGAGCTGGGGGCCAGGCCCTGCCTGTGCCCGAGGAAGCAGCTGTCTTTCCCGGCTTTGCCTCCAGGCTCTGCAGGGTGAGCTAATGGTCAGACAGGCTGGAGGCCAAGGGCCCCAGAGGAGGAGCCCATGGGCACAAGCAGGCCAGGAGGAGCGGCCCCTCCCAGTCTGAAGAGCCTGACAACCGAGGGGCTTCTGGTCCCCGAGGGAGGCGAGGACAGAGGCAGTGGAGGCCCAAAGATGGGCCCTCCTGCTTCAGCTCTGGATCGATCCACTCAGCCAAGGCTGGGAACCCTGGGAGGAGGGCCAGGCCCTGGGGCAGCTGTGCCTGCCGGGAAAAAGCTGTCCCCTTTCTCTCCTGGGTGGCCTGAACCCGACCTCGTCTCTAGGACCCCAAGCAGGTCCCATAGGCAGGTGTCCCCAGGGGTGGAGGTGAGGCTGCAGGCCTGGTGGCCTGTCTACCTCGGAAGACACAGTCATCGGCCCCCAGACACCTCCCTGGATCCGCAGCCTTGTCCCGTGTGTTGGGGCCAGCCCTGCCCCTGGTGTGGACAGGAGGGTACAAGAGTGGCTCCAAGCCACACCCCACCCCAGCTGCCCACCACGCCCCTGCCCCTTCCACCCCCCCCCCATCTCCCATTTCCTGCCCAGCCCTGACTCCCCGCAGCAGCCCCGCCCTGGGCGGCCTAGGGTGTCTCCGGGCTTGGAGCAGGACTCACCGGTCAAGTTTGTCTCTAGAGCCTCGGGGCTCCCCCAGCTCTAATTTTCTGGCTTGTTGTAGAGTTTTCTCCACTTCTTTAGCCTCTAGGCTAACTTGGAAGCAAATTGAGCGTGACGGAAAGCTATGTTTCTGCCGTGGTTCTCGGGCCGGCCTCATCAGTCACGTAATTCTGTCTGCCGGCTCTCCCGGCATGGTGAAGCAGCTCTTCTGATTTGGCATTATCTGTGGTTTCTAAAAGTGTAAAATCAGAAGTTGACAACCCAAAGCCGCCCCGATGCAGCCCTTCCTCATCCCTCCATGTTCATTAGCTCAGATGTCACCCTTGCCCGCTGCCCTGCGTGGGGCTGGGCTGTGGAGGTGAGGCTGGGAGGGGCAAGGAGGGGATCGGGTCAAGCAGAGAAGTCCCTCATTTTACGTATTTTGACTTTTGGCGTGTAATCGGACGCTGGTTAACTGGATCTGTTTTCTTGTCTGCTTCTTCCCCCCGGCCCCCTCCCACCGCACCCCTTCCTGTGGACCCCACCCTGCCTCTGTCTCCCTGGGCCGGGTGTCCAGTGGGCGCATCAGTTACAATGACATGTTTGAGATGCTGAAACACATGTCCCCACCCCTGGGGCTGGGGAAGAAATGCCCTGCCCGAGTTGCATACAAGGTAGACCCCGACCCTGCACCCCGAGGCTGGCTGTGCTGGGGCTGGTCTCCCGTCTCCTCTCGGGGCTTGTCCATCTGTCTGTCTGCCGCTCTGCTGTCTCACTGTTTCTTCCTTTTCTCTGCTCCAACCATGTCCTCTACCTTCCCAGACAGAGAGACACAGATACCATGATGGTGTCTGCACCCGCCCCTTGTGCCCGCAGGTCTGCCCCCTCTGAGAGCCCCTGAGAGGCTCAGGAAGACGGAGCCAGAGCCCTCCACCTGCCTTTTTTCCTTTCCTTCTCTTTCCCAGAAATGAGGGGACAGACCACCTTTCAGACAGAAGCTGTTTTTGTTCCGGGCTCAGGACCGCACTCAGCTTCTCTGTCCCATAAGCACCTGATGAGGGTGGAGGTATCCAGCCCTTTGGGTCTGAGCCTGGGGTAATAGGGGCCTGCAGGGCCTCTGGCACTTCTGAGGAACCCCCACTCAGCTCCGCACATGCAGAACTTCCCCAGGTCTGGGCTGCTGTCAGCCTGGGGAGGCAGCATCCCCAGGGCTTTGTAAGTTCCACAGCGGGAAGGAGGCGCTGTGGCATTAAGAAGGAAAGGATGCCAGGGAGAGGCGTTCTGCTGTCATTCCTGGGGCTTCAGAGACTGCTGCAGGGTAAGGACAGGTAGTCCCACGCCCCCTCCCTCCATCGCTGAGGAGCCCAGGAGGCTGAGCGGCAAGGAGGTGGTAAACTGAAGGACATCTCCAGGCCTCCCTCCTTGGGGGGCAGGCAGGTCACATGGCCCAGCCCCAAGCCTGCTCCCACCTGCCCCATGTGCCCCCTTTGGTGTGTAGGCACCTCCCATCCCTCCAGCACCACCCCCCACCCGTCGCGCCACACCGAGAGCCCTCCAGCAGCTCCCATTGCTCCCAGAAAACAGAGCCAGCCCGAGTCGTGCGGCTCCACCAGCATGTGTCTGGAGCCTCTCTGCCACCGCCCTCTCTCTGAGCGAGCTTCCCAGCAGAGCTTTCCTCTCTCTGGTTCTGTCCGTGCTGTCTGTCTCTGTGCTCTCAATCTGGGCCTCCCTCTGTCACCTGGCTCAGCACAGCCTTTGGAAGCTAAGTGGCTCTTTCAGGCCATCGGCAGATGCCTCTGCTGTCCTCCTCAGCCCTCCCCTGCCTGGCATGCATGTTGCACCTACCTGAGGCCTGCATGCAAGACTGTAGCTTTGTTCCCAAGGAGGAGAGTTCTGTCCACACTGATACCTGGGGCCAGGCTGGGCATGCAGGGCTCTGATGGGCTAGCCTTTAGGGCCCCTCCCCAGCTGTGCTGGCCAGTTCCAAGGTTCTGGTCATGAATAGACCAGGGGAGGCCTCAGGGTGGGTAGGAATGGATGGGCTTGGGGAGCTGGGAGGGTCCAGGAGATGCTCAGGGTGCTATGACCAGGAGGTCCTAGGCCCAGGGCAGAGATGCCTGTCTGTTTACCCTGGCCTTGTCCTTCTGCCAATTCCAGAGATCCCTGCCCTTCTAGGGCCTGGACAGGCAGAGGAGAGCCTCTGGTGAAGGTGCCCTGGACAGAGCTCTCTTCTTTTGGAAATCACCTGCTTGCTCCCCCTTCAGGCTGGGACCCGACTCCCTGACTTCCCTAGAGAGGAATCCCTCTGCCTCTCCTCCTGCCATTGGTGCTGGTCTACAGGGACCCTGTGCTCTGGAAAGCCGATTTTCCTGGTGTGCATCACAAAGGTGATGTGTGAGGTCCTGGGACCACGATTCGATGTGCCAGGTGGGGCTTTGCCAGCATTCAGGGGGGCAGAGTCTGGGCTCGTGTCTCTAGCCACCCGGTCTCTACTAGGCCGAGGATTGGATCTAGGGCCCAGACACTGGGGGCAGGGCTGGGGGCCCTCCCTAGAGGGGAGGAGAGGCTGCTCTGTCATGGGATGTGGGCTTGGCAGAGGACAGGCACAACCCGGGGAGTGGCCCTGTGCCCCCTTCTCTAGCTCTGTCTTATGGTAGATGACAAGAGAGCGGTGAGAGAAGACAGGTGGGTCACGGTGCCCCTAGGGCTCTACCTGGTCAGCTAGGTGACCTCCCAGGCTGAGACCATGCCAGACACACCAAGGGTACTTTTCTTCCTGGACACCACCTAAGTTCTCAGAGCCTCAGGCTCTGGGCAGCTGCTGGCTATACCTGGAGGTCTGTGGTACAGACACACATCTGTCTCCTGCTGTTCTGTCCTTGAAAAATGAGGAGAGAAAAGGGGCTGTTCACCTGATGCGGAAACAGGGAGCAAAGCAGCAGGGCACTGCCCCCAGTCTGGTCCGAAGTACTTTTACTCCTGTGCAATGGCCCTGAGCCTCTCCCTACCAGCCTCCACGCTGGCCCTGTGCAGTACCATCTGTTCTGGGTCCTTCTGACTGGAAGGTGCTGGCTGCCTCTTCCAGGCCCCCTGGCTGGGTGGTGAGAGGCAGAAGCCTTCCTGGGGTGAAGGGATGCCTCACTGAGAGTGGGAGCTCAGAGCTGTGCTCTTGGCTAACCCGCCCCTTGTCCAGTGCTCCAGGCTGCCGGTGGAGGAGATGACGTTGGGCAGAGCTGTAAGGACAGGGGTCTTCCCTCCTGTCTGTGGGCCATCCCAGGGTGCCTCGCCTCTGTTCTGCAGCCCAGATCCCTCCCTCTTCAGCCCAGGCCCCACGCCCCTTATTCCAGCCTTGGGCAGGGGTCCTTCTGGCTAAGCATGTGCCTGTTCTTTCAGAGGGATCCAGGCTTCTGGCTTGGTGCTATGCTACAGTCTTTACCTGGACTTCTATTTTTCCGCAGCTAGGAGAAGGAGGGACTGCTCCAATGGGGGGGTGGTCCAAGGGTGAGTGTGAATGCTGGCAAAACTCCCAGCCACCCAACTTTGCCTGGGCGCCTGCAGAAGCCACCCCCAGGAGGTGAAGCCCAGCCTCTAGGGGCCTCCAGCACCTTGTAGTCCTGTGGTGGAGGGACCCTGGTAGGCCTGGCCCTGACCTGCTCCCCTTGTCTCTAGCTCCTGGTTCGCATGAACATGCCCATCTCCAAGGAGGACATGACCGTCCACTTCACGTCCACGCTGATGGCCCTCATTCGGACTGCACTGGAGATCGAGCTGGCTCCAGGTGAGCAGGGCAGCATCTGCGGAGGGCACCAAGCCAGGACCGGGCGGTCTCCCTCCAGAGCCACCCCCAGGTGGGTGTGCAGGGAAGGGGGGTGAGGAGGCTTGTCTGGAGGTGACCAAGGACAGCTGCTCATGGCGCCTCTGTTGGGCACTGACCTCATCCCCTGATAACCGCCCTGCCTTTGAGCCTTGTAATGATCCCATTTTCATGTGCGGGAGCTGAGGTGCAGGTTAAATGACCTGTCCAGGTTACCCAGAGCATGTGACGGCAGAGCATAGGTTCACATGAGGTAGCACCCTTCCAGGGTGCAGCGTCTGTGTGCCTTCTGTCCGCTCCCCGTAGTGGCCCCGGGCCCTGTCAGGTCCTCTCCTGAGCTGACTGATAGGACTGCATAGCCTGTGCCAAATCTAGGAGAGAATAAACCTCCAGTGTATCCTTTCCACCTTCACCCTCCTGTGAAAATTAGAAAAATTAGAGCCACCAGAGGGGATCTGCACTGTCTCTGCCCCCACACCACCCTCCTGGCCGCACTCGAGCCCTTGAGCTCAGCCATTTCGTTTGTAGCGGATGAGTCAAGGCCAGTCCCGTACCCTGCCCCCCTTGCCCTCTAGGTCCCGTTCTCATCATCTACCCACAGATGTCATGCCAGAAATTCTGCACCCTGCTTCTTGCCTGTCAGTTTTTCCTCCCTATTGGATTCTTTGTATCAACTTATAAACAAGCTATGATCTCTCCCGTCTTTAAAAGGTTTTCTGCTCCCTCCATTGGCTTCCCTATGTTTATTCTTACCCTCCTCGCGACCAACTCCTCCAGAGACTGGTCTGTATTGTCTGTCTGGTCTCTCTTGTTCAGTCTGCAGGTGGGTTTCCACTGCAATGCTGCAGGAGCCGCTCTTGCTGAGCTGTTCGGCGACCTCCGTGTGCTCGGTCCTCGTTTTACCTAATCCACAGCTCAGCCTTTCCTTCGTGGTCGCGTCCACCCACGGCTCAGCCCTTCCTCCCTGGTCGCGTCCGCCCGCGGCTCAGCCCTTCCTCCGTGGTCGCGCCCGCCCGCGGCTCAGCCCTTCCTCGGTGGTCGCGTCCGCCCGCGGCTCAGCCTTTCCTCGGTGGTCGCGTCCGCCCGCGGCTCAGCCTTTCCTCCGTGGTCGCGTCCGCCCGCGGCTCAGCCCTTCCTCCGTGGTCGTGTAGTTCTTCTTGAATCCCTTTGATGTTTCCTGTTCTGTTTTCTCATGTCTCCCACCCTCTGAATGTCACTGTGCCCCTCAGACTGTTCCCTTTGCCACGTTTGTCATTCCACCTATTTTCATGGCTCTAAATACTGGGAATTCCAACTTTGTGTTTTTAGTGCAGGCCTCCTCCTGAACTCCAGACCTGCATTCTGCATTCTCATGTGAATTTTTACTGTCTCCACTGGGAGGCCCAGGAAGCATTCCAGAGTTCACTTGGCCAAACTTGATCGCCACATGTTCCCCATGATCTTTCCCGTCTCCATCAGGGGAAACTCTGTTCTTCCAGTTAGTCACTCAAGACAAAAACCTCTGGAGTCATTCTTACCTCCTCTTTCTTTCTTTCTTTTTTTTAAAATCCTTTTCCCAGTTTTGATCCATATATGATCTCCTGTCATATCTCCTGACTCCACCTTCATAATATACCAGAATATGATCACTTCTATGTCCTCTCCCACTGCTAGCTCCTGGTCCAAGCCCCTCTCTCGGGTCTTGACTCGATTCTTAGAGTAGCTTCAGACTGGTCTGCCTCTGTTCTTGTCTGCCTGCAACAGAACAGCTAGAATGATCATGTTAAAAACCAAAGCAATAAAATTAATAAACCTCTGGCTAGACCAATCAAGAAAAAGAGATAGAAATAACCAATATAAGGAATGAAAGAGAGAACACCACTACAGGTCCTGCTGCCATTAAATGGATAACAAGGAAATTTTATGAACAACTTTCTGTCAATAACTTCAACAACTTAAATGAAATGGAAAAATTCCTTGACACCAAATATCAAGCTCATTCAAGAATGGATAACCTGAGTGGGTTAAAAAAAGGAAGAGAGAATCTGAGTAGCACTATAGTTATTAAAGAAATTAAATTATAGTTAAAAGCCTTCCAACAAAGAAAATCCCCGGCCCAGTTAGCTCCATAGGTGAGGTCCACCAAACATTTAAGGGGGAGATAATACCAGCTCTATATAAACTCTTCCAGAAAATAGAGAAAAAGAGGACATTTCTTAACTTACCATAGTGTGCTGACATTGCTCCGACACCAAGATGAGACAAAGACGTTATAGGAAAAGAAAGTGACAGAGGCTGTATATATATCTATTTGCTTGATGACAAAAGTAGGGTTTATCCCAGGAATGCAAGTTGAGTTCAAGTATAAAAAAATCAATCAATATAATTTAATATATCAAAGAAGTAGAACTATATGATCATCTCAATAGATGCAGAAAAAGCATTTCACAAGAATTCAGTATCCATGATTTTAAAAATTCTGCATAGAGTAGAAACTGAAGGAAGCCCCCTCCATCTGATCAAGGATATCTATGAAAAACCTTCAGCGAATGACACACTTAACAAAGAAAGACTAACCCCTTTTTCCTTAAGATCAAGAACAAAGGAAGGATGTCTGCTGTCACCATTCTTGTTCAACACCATATGTTAGGTCCTAGCCATTGTAATGAGTTAAGAAAAAGAAATAGGCATACCAATTGGAAAGGAAGAAATAAAACTGCCTGTATTCACAACTGACATGATTATCTATGGAGAAAATCTGAAAGACTCTAAGAAAAAGTGAATAAAATGGAGGCATCTATGGGCCAAGGAATGCCAAGGATGGCTGGGAGCCACCAACATCTAGAAACGGGCAAGGAAGAATTCTTCACTAGAACATTTGGAGGAGGCACGGTCATGCTGGACACCTTGATTTTGAGCTTCTGGCCTCCAGAACTGAGATAATAAATTTCTGTTGTTTTAAGCCATTAAAAAAAGTAACTAAAACCATCCCCAAGTATAGAGCAAGGTCACAGGATACAAGGTCAGTGTGCAAGAAGCAAATGTATTTCTATATATTAGCAATTAACAATTGAAATGGGAAAATGTTCCATTAAAATCACACCAAAAACATGAAGTACTTCTTTGTTGTTGGATAACTCTAAAAAGTATATATGTGAGATCTGTATGTTGCAAATTTCAAAACATTGAAAGAAGCAAAGAAGATCTAAAAATTAAGCACTGCATCATCTTCATGCATTGGAAGATTCCATATTGTCATGATGTCAATTCTTCCCACATTCATCAATAGAATAAATGTTCACCCAATCAAAATCCCAACAGGTTTTTAGGTAGAAATGTACAAACAAATTCTAAAATGTATCTAGAAAAGCAAAAGAACTTGAATAACAAACAATTTTGAAAAGAGAACAAAGAAAACTTACTCTACCTGAATCAAAGACTTTCTATAAAGCACGTCAATTGAGGTGTATCGTGTTGGTGACAGGACAGAGACATGGGTCAGTGGAACACAATCGAGACTCATACTTACATTGCCAATGGATTTTTGATGAAGTTGTAAAGGCAATTAATGAAGAAAAGATAGTTTTTTCAACAAATGGTACTTGAAAAATTTAGACAACTATCCAGAAAAGGGAAAAATCTTGACATTTAGTGTCTTAGTCTGCTAGGGCTGCCAATAACAAAGAACCACAACTGAGTGGCTTAAACACAGAAATTTATTTCTCACAGTCTGGAGGCTGAAAGTCCAAATCAAGGTGCCAGGAAGGTAAGTTTCATTCCTGGGCCTGTTCTCTTGGTTTGTAGGGTGGTCACCTTCTCACTGTGTGCTCACATGGTCTTTCCCTGAGTGTGTACAGAGAGTGAATGAATTTTCTGGTGTCTCTTCTCGTAAGGACACTAATTCTCTGGGTCAGGGTCCCACCCTTCTGACCTCATTTCACCTAATTGCCTCCTTCTCGGCCTTATACAGTCACAATGAGGGTTCCGGCTTCAGCATGTGAACGGGGGCAGCACACAATTCAGTCCATAGCACATACCTTTTACCTCCTACAAAAATTAACTTGAAATTGATCATAGACATAAATGTAAAGTGTAAAATTATAAAACCTCTAGAAGGAAACACAGGAGAGAGATTTTGGCAATTTTGAGTTTGGCAAAGATTTTTGAAGACACAAAAAGCATGAGCCATAAAAGAAAAATTGAAAAATTGAACTTTATCAACATTAAAAACTTTTGCTCTTCAAAAAGACATTTAAGAAAATGAAAAGACAAAGCTAAAGCATTGGTGAAGATATTTTTGAACCATGTATCTGATATAGGATCAGTTTCCAGAATAGATAAAGGTCTGTCACAACTCAGTAATAAGAAAATAAACAACCTAATAAAAATGGGTAAAGGATTCGAATAGACGTGTCACCAAAAATATATATATGGAAGGCAAATAAACACCTGTAAAGATGCTCAATATCATTAATCATTAGAGAAATCCAAAATGAAGTCTACGGCCATACCACCCTGAACGCGCCCGATCTCGTCTGATCTCGGAAGCTAAGCAGGGTCGGGCCTGGTTCGTACTTGGATGGGAGAAATCCAAAATGAAGCCATAGTAAGATAACACTACATGGTTATTAATACGACTAAAGTACTTTTCTAAATGACAATATTAAGTCCTGGTGAGAATGCATAATATGGAATTCTTGTGATCCTAGTTTGGCAGTTCCTTACCGTACGGCCCAGCCAGCCCACTCCCAAGTGGGAAGAAAAGAAAACATACATCTGCACAAAAACCTATATGCAAATGTTCACAGCTTTATTTCATAATCTCCTCAAAATGTAAGCAACTCAAATGCTCACAACTGGTGAATGGATAAACAAACTGGGGTCTATCCATACCACAAGGTAGTACTCCGCAGTCAAAAGAAACAGGCTACTTATACACTCAACAACGTGGACTGAATCTCAAAGGCACCACGCTGAGTGGAGAAGTCCTACTCAAAAGCCAATACACCCGATGACGTTGTTTGTGGGGCATTCTGGAGAAGGCAAAACAGACCGAGACAGAAAACACACTAGGGATGGGACGGGGTGAGAGGAGGCCAAGGGGTCAGCTACAAAGGGAGCACAGAGGGACTTTGGCAGTGGGGCCATATACCATGACTCGATTGTGGGGTGGATGTGTGACTTTATGGATTTACCAAAGTTCATAGAACGGGATAACTGAAAAGGGTGGATTTCATTGTATGTACATTATACCGTAGTAAACCTGATGCTAAAAAAAGGTCAGAGTATTTTATCCCTCTGCTTATCACGCTCTGCTGCTTCCTATCTCAACATCTGCTCCCTGCAGCCCGTCACCCCCACCCCCCGCTCAGTGAGCCTTGCCTTCCTGGCTGGTTGTGTGACACACCGAGGCCTTTGCACCCCCTGGTCCTTTTCTGCCTTCGGGGTCTTACACACACACCACCTTCTCATGAGACCTTTCCTGACTACCCTGTCCAAAATTTCGGCCCTCCTAATGTTTCTCATCCCTCCCTACTTAAGCTTTTTCTGCACCCAACACACTAGGTTTTGAACTTACTGCCACTTTATTGTTGAGTCAAGCCACATGGTGCCACAAAGGCGGCTCCTTTGCTTTTGTTCCATCACCTAGAATAGTCCCTGGCACGGGAGGGTGCTCTCTTGATAGTTTTGAATGGCTGGACGAACAGCTGGACCGCCACCATATCCCTTCTCCACTCCCAGGGCCCACGCACACAGGCCTCTGTCTCTGCACGTGCCCATCAGGGACGCTCCGACAGCCGCCGTGGCCGTGCTTCTCCCCGCTCTGCCCTTTCTCCTGGCACGGTCCTTGCCCCATTTCCCCTCACACCACACCTCTCCCTGCCGGCTCCCCCAGGGGGCCCGTGAGACAGCTCCTAACATCTCTCTTCCCCTCCACACCCTTGTCCTGCCCCAGCCGGCACCAAGCAGCATCAGTGTGATGCAGAGTTGAGGAAGGAGATTTCCTCTGTGTGGGCCAATCTGCCCCAGAAGACCCTGGAGTTACTGGTGCCACCCCATAAACGTAAGTGAGGGCAAGAAATTCTCCTTGTTCACCCCCCTTTTGTGTCCCTCCCAGAGGCAGAGCCGGGAGGCCTGGGCCAGGGTGACCTCGTCAATAGTCTAGACTTAGTTTCCACCTGCAGGGAGAACGGTCTTACCAGTGGGTGCATAGGGACTGTGGGAAGGGATTCCCTGGGCTTTATTCTGTTGACCACAGTCACCCACGTTCCTGGTGGGGGTGTATACTTAAAAAAATCCAGAGAACAGCAGGGAGACTCCTACAGTTAGAGATGAGGTGCTTAAAGATGAAACCCCGCATCCACTTCATTGGGAGGAGATGGAGGGCCCTGTGGAGAGTCAGTACAGCTCCAGAGGACACGTGCTCAGTGCCCAAAGATGCCACTTCGGCCAAGCCCTGTGCCCTTCCCTGAGCATGTCCAGGAGTCCCTGTGGTGGAGGCTGTTCCCTTGCCCCCCACCTCCCCTTCCTCCTCCACACCCCACCCTCTGTTTTCTCTCCCTCCAGCCGATGAGATGACCGTAGGAAAGGTGTACGCAGCTCTGATGATATTTGACTTCTACAAACAGAGCAAGACCCCCAGAGACCAGATTCACCAGGCCACGGGAGGCCTGTCCCAGGTACCAAGTTCCAGGATTTCCAAGAAGTAAACCTCAGACTCTGGCACCCATCAGTTGTTTTGATGGCAGAGGAAACCCACATCCTTCCTGGGGATTGCACGGCGGGAAAAGGAAGATGAGAGGTTCTTACTGTAGCCTCACTCTCTGGCCCCAAAGTCAGAAACCCCATACAGCCTGTATGCTTTCCAACGGCTGGTCTCTTGCTGGTACTTGGGGCCCCCCTGACTTGGAGACCTAGTGTTCAGGAGCAGTAGACAAGAGGCTGAGGACATGTTCCCTGGAGATCCCACTGTTTTAAGTGGTAGAAGAAAGAAGTTTGAAGAATATTTGAGGAGGTTGTTTGGGGAGGTTCGAGGAGAACCTGATTACCGTGCACATTGGCAAGGACCAGAGAGAATCAAACTGATGGGTCCAGGGTCATGATTTCTTCCACTCATGACTCTGACTGGGCTGGTTTGGGGCCCCATCTTCCTGACGTCATCCTTCAAAGATAACGACTTTCCCATGCAGCCAAACCATCAGTGACCATACGTAGACTCTGTCTAGAAAGTTGCCTGGTTTGGAGCTTACAGGGACATTCACCCATTGTGGGATGGGAAGTATCTGATGCCCACACCACATCCCCCATTCCCCTGTCTGTTGCAGACACCCATTAGTGCCCCCCCCGCCACCCCCCGAGCCCTGAAATATCCTTAGAATTCTGCTCAGTCCGGGCTCATGCAGCCTCTACCCATCAATCCAAGTTGATGATGAGATGAAATCTTTTTAGCATTTGTAATTGGATGAGGTCCCCAGATTGTAGGTAGGGAAACTGAAGCTCCAAGAAGTGAAATGACTTTCCTGATGTCACTCACAGGCCAGGTTGGGAGTAAGCCCCCGCCTACCTCCTGTGTAGGGCTGGGGCAGGGCAGAAGGAGCACCAACCCATGCTGTGGGGTCAGGCCAGCTTTCTGGCACACCTGTCTGTGCCCTTAGAGCTCTTCCTCTTCCCTGCGTCCCTTCTACAGATGGGCCCTGTGTCCCTGTTCCACCCTCTGAAGGCCACGCTGGAGCAGACACAGCCGGCTGTGCTCCGAGGAGCCCGGGTTTTCCTTCGGCAGAAGAGCTCTGCGTCCCTCAGCAACGGCGGGGCCGTGTCAGTACCTGGCCAGGGTGCGAGGTGCACGGAGGAGGTAGGACTCCTGGTTTCTCCCCCTCCCAGAGGGGCTCCCTGTAGGCTGTGCTGCAGGACATGGAGCCCTCAGGTCCCATCACCACTTTGGGAGACTGGCCTCTCTGTTCCACCCCGTGCCCACCTCCCCCCGAATGGTTCCCCGCAGATGCTGCCTGAAAGCTAGTCCAGGCGGGCTGCTGGAGCGGTCCATGGTGGACTCCAAAGCTAATTCCCAAAACGTTACACGGGTGCCTCTGATGGCACTGAGGTCAGTGGATTTAGAGAGTCGGTGGTTCCCACTGTCACCTCCCATTGTGCGTGCCCATTTCCCTTTCCAGTGAGGGGCCTCTGCCTCTGCTTCCTCTCTGCCCGTTGAGAAATGATTTGTTTTGACCCCATTCTGTTGATGGCCTGTGTGTGTCTAGTCTTCCTAACTCCTCTAAGACATTTTTCCTCAGATCTCTACTCCAGTAGTGATTTCTGAAGCAATTGTATTTTGTAGACAAATTGGTAACGTCCTTGTTACCTAACCCCTAACTCTTGCCACAATAATTCTTGGTAATGAACCACCCAAAACCAAGTGTTGCGAACTAACAGTCACCTACCTGTCTTGTACCGTGTGTCGCTGGGGGGTGGTAGCAGGCAGGCTCCTCTCAGCCACCCCCTCAGGGCCAGCAGGGTCCCAGGTCTGCTAACACCCTTATTGGCTAAAGGAAATCACTGGCTGAGCCCAAAGAGGGGGGACTGTGCTCTGCCTCATCCAGCAAGGGCTAAGGTGTGGGGCCTGGTACCAGACTGGGCACAGCATGCATGTTTAGGGCTCCTGATTTCCTCCTCATCTGTACATGTTTGGACGTTCTTTTCTGCAGCCTGGTTGTGGGTCTTGGACGGTTAATCAGGTAGGTTTCCTGAGTACTACACTGCCCCTAACGTAGTGGTCAGGGCCTGCTGTGCACCAGCGTAGACAGGATGTCCGCCCTCTGCGTCATGCATGCTGTGCACATGTGGCCTCCCACTACTCCTGGGAGGCCCTGTCTAGGGCCGAGGAACCTGCCGGGTGTCCCTAGACCAGCAAGCGGTGGGCCCAGACCTCCCTCGGACTCATGTCCGGGGGCCCTCTCTGCCCATCTGCTCTGAGCCCTGGTACTGGGTCCACATCCCTTGCTGTGTGGCCACTTGAGAGCCTGTACTTGAAGGGCCTCACGCGTCTGGGCTGCTTCTCACCCAGAGTAGAAGGGGCCAGTATAGGTTCCTGGCAGGTTGGAGCCAGGTCCTTGGTGGGCCTTCCAAGGCCCACAGGCCTCTGAGCCAACAGCACAATCCTCTCTTCTCTACAGACAACCCCAGGAGAGTGGCATCAAGGAGTCTGTTTCCTGGGGTACTGAGAGGACCCAGGAGGTACCCTATGAGGCAAGGACACCCCTGGAGCGTGGCCACTCTACAGAGATCCCAGTGGTGCAGCCAGGAAACCCGGGGAGGGCTCCCAGGGCTGGGGAGCCAGGCTGGGGATGGGGGATGAGATAAGGATTGGGGTGAGACAGGGATGGTGGGAGATGGCAGGAGTGTGGCGGGGAGCCCACGATGGGGGGGGAGGTGAGGGTGGGGTGGGGGCCGGTGTGACTGCGGGCTGCTGTGTGCCCAGGCTGTGGACGTCCAGATGCAGAGCATGGCCCTGAGAGGTCCTGACGGGGAGCCCCAACCCGGACTGGAGAGCCAGGGACGCGCGGCCTCCATGCCTCGCCCGGCTGCAGAGACTCAGGTGGGTGGTCTGGGAGGGCCAGGGTCATGGGAGGGTGGGGGCGTGGGGGATGAGGAGACCTGGCTTGGGGAGGGCTTGTGTCCCGCGTGAGGGCTCCCTACCTGCACGGCGGCCTGGACACTGTCAGCCCTGTTGGGAGCTCCCAGGACGATGGTCTCAAGAGGTGCAGCCAGAGTCCTCGGAGGCCTGCCAGGAATCCCCACCACCCACCGGTGCTCAGCCTCCTGCGGTGGCCCTGGGCCTTCCATCTCCCAGCCCAGTGTCCCTGACCCAGACTCTCCCTCTCTCTAGGACACCCCTCTCCCACGCCAGCCTGCATTGCCCCCCCGGCCCCCCCGCCATGCACATGGTGCCTCACAGCTTGGTCCTCCCTTTCCCCCATGGATGCTCTGGGGAGGACCTGCCCTGTTCTTTTTTTCTTTTAAAGATTTTATTTATTTTATTTGAGAGAGAGAGCACATGAGAGGGGGGAGGGTCAGAGGGAGAAGCAGACTCCCTGCTGAGCCCAATGCGGGACTCGATCCTGGAACTCCAGGGTCATGACCTGAGCCGAAGGCAGTTGCTTAACCAACTGAGCCACCCAGGCGCCCGACCTGCCCTGTTCTTTCTCTGGACTCTGGAGGCGGCACCACCTCCATCCCCTGCTCCTTCAGGGATGCTTTGAGTACCGAGCAGGAAGCTCCAGGGCAAGGGGGCTGTGGGCCCATTCACAAGGACTCAGAGAGGGGCCTGCAGACCTGAGGCTGTGTCAGGGGGCCCTGCTTTCACTTCCTGGGATGGTGAGGGGCTTTAGAGGGGCATGTCCTCCAGCCGGGGACCCTCAGTGTTTGCCTGGGGCTGGCCCTGTCCCTGCCTCCTTTTGTGGTTCCTGGTTCTGCACATTCCAATGACTTCATTCTCTAAACTTGTCTCTGCCTCCCATTGGTGGTGGCTCCCGCCCTCTTCCCCTTCCCGAGCCTGGCCCGCTGGGCGGCCAGCTTGAGGACGCCGAGTGGAGGCTGTGGGTCAGCTCCCCTGGGAGGGCCCCTTTCCGCAGGTCCCGATTTCAGCCCAGGGCAGGAGCCCCATGGCCCTGGCCCAGCAGGGCCATCACACGCAGCCACCCCTCAGGGTTCTCCCAGCCAGGCCCGCAGCCTCCCTCTTCCTGGCATCCTCCCTGTCCCCCAGGGACACTGAGGCCAACAGCTCTCTGGGCCCCGCTGGCAGAGACGGACAGCACCTTGTGCAGCGTGCTCTGGGAGAAAGGGTGGGCCTGGGTGGGGAAGAGCTTTCTGGGGAGAGGGAGGGGCCTGGTGGTTCCTGAGCCCCAGGCCTTCAGTGCCGCCCTGGAGCCTGCCCCAGGCCCCTCTCTCAGACTGTGTGCCAACCCACATCCCACCCGCAGCCGGCCCCCAACGCCAGCCCCATGAAGTGCTCCATCTCCACACTGGCGCCCCAGCGTCCCCACGTGGCTCATCTCTGCAGCGCTGCCCTGGCCCGTGCCCCAGCCAGCCAGGCTGCGCCCCATCACCACCACCGCTGCCATCGCCGCAGGGACAGGAAGCAGAAGTCCTTGGAGAAGGGGCCCAGCCTGTCCGCAGACACAGATGGCGGTGCGTGCGGGGGTCCCTCCTATGGCCAGGGCCTGAGGCATTCCTTTCTGTGCCTCCACCATCCAAACGGCCCTGAGTAGGGGGCTGTGAGGCCCAGGTCTGGGGACCAGGCAGGATCACCCATGCACCTCAGCTCTCCCCCTGGGTCCCCCTGCTGGCCCTGGGGACCGGGTCTGGGCTGGGGGTCTGTCTCCCCACCTGGCTCGCTGTGCTGACTTCCCCTCTTCCTGGCCAGCACCCAGCAGTGCTGCAGGGCCAGGCCCACCCCCGCGAGAGGGGCCCACAGGCTGCCGGACGGAGCGCAGACAGGAGCGGGGCCGGTCCCAAGAGCGGAGGCAGCCCTCTTCCTCTTCCTCGGAGAAGCAGCGTTTCTACTCCTGTGACCGCTTTGGGGGCCGGGAGCCCTCGCAGCCCAAACCCTCCCTCAGCAGCCACCCCACGTCACCAACAGCTGGGCAGGAGCCAGGATCCCCAAGACCGGTAAGACAGGACCCCCCTCACTGCCCCTCCTCACGAGCCCCCCCCCGCACCATGCTCCGAATCCTCCTTCATGTCCTGGTTCCCAGGCCCGAGTCTGCGCTCCCCCCCTCCTTGCTCCATTCCTCCCGCACCAGCCCGATCCTCCCCTCCCAACTGCCCTGGACTGGCCTCTGGTCTCCCTTCTCCCTGAGCTGTGCCTGTCCCTTTGTTCCCCACTGGTCCCCAACCACCTCCCCAGGCCTACCGGCACCAGCGGCTTTCCCCCCTCCACCACACACCCTACGGGTCCCCTCCCAGGGTGCCTGCCTCTCTCCATGCCTCACCCCCCACCTCCATGGTTCTCACCTGCATTGGCCTCTGGTCTGGGACTTTGATTTTTTTTTCTCTGTTCTATTTTCTTGTAGGGTGGTGGTTCAGTGAATGGGAGCCCCTTGTTGTCAACATCCGGTGCTAGCACCCCTGGCCGTGGTGGGCGGAGGCAGCTCCCCCAGACTTCGCTGACCCCCCTTCCCAGTGTCACCTACAAGATGGCCAATCTTCGCTTGTCCACTTTGCTGGGGTACAGACCAGCCTCCAACCTTTTCCCCGGGCCGGCTTAGCCGTGGCCTTCCGAACACAATGCTCTGCTCCAGAGAGACCCCCTCAGCCAGCCCCTGGCCGCCGGCTCTAGGATCGGTTCTGACCCTTACTTGGGGCAGCGTCTGGACAGTGAGGACACTGCCTACACCCAGCCTGAGGACACGCTTACCTTCAAGGAGGCTGTGGCCACCAACTCAGGCCGCTCCTCCCGGACTTCCTATGTGTCCTCCCTGACCTCCCAGTCGCACCCCCTCCGCTGCGTGCCCAACGGCTACCACTGCACTCTGGGGCTCAGCTCGGGCGGCCGGGTTCAGCATAGCTACCACCACCCCGACCAAGACCACTGGTGCTAGCCGCACCTCTGCCGCGCGCCTGCTCAGTGGGCGCGTTCCAGCCGATGAGTTTTATCATCCACGCTGGGCTCCCAGGGACGCGCAGGGGCACCGAGGCAGGGGCAGCAGCCCCTGGTTGGAGCGACCCCGCCTTTGGGGCCAGCTGAGGGGAGGCCCCGTGGCTCCCCCCCACCCCCCCGCCCCCACCTTCTCTTTCACGCTGGACCAATTCCTAAAGCCCTTTCGGAGAAGGACGTGGCTCTCTCTGTCCCCTTGTATGCTGCCTGCCTGGGTCTCGTGCCACAGACCCTACACGGGAAGTCACTGCATGTGCTGAGTGGGACCCTGTCAGTCTGAATCCTGTGTGATGGCTCCCAGCGTCTGGGGGGTGTGCCTGGGCCACTTTTAGGAGGTCTGGATCTGGTTGAGACCATCCTTTATCCACGTGTGTGGTACGGAGCCCGGCATGTTTACACGCCTGGCCAGATAAGACAGAGTGGATGGTCAACAGCAGTAACCTCAGGAGCCCGGCCTGTGGCTCCGTGCATTCTTGTCGGCGCCCACAAACACAAACACATCCAGCGTGGCTCTTTGTACTGAAACAGCAGGTGGACACCAGAAATACACTCACACACACTCTGTCCTCTCCCAGATGCTGTCAACCTTGACAGGGACCAAATCTGGAAAACATTCTTGCTGTTGGTTTTGGTTTTTAATCGAAACACCCTTCCCTCTTTTGTCAATTCCATATACTTGATCTAGAAAGAAGAGAAAAACAAAAATGGGGAAGGAAGTAGTAACAGAACTTAAAAAAAATCCAACCTGTAGGAAGCTCTCAGCTCTTTGTGGGGGGGGGGTGGTGTCTCTCTCTCTCTCTCTCTCTCTCTCTCTCTCTCTCTCTCTCTCTCTCTCTCTCTCGTGCGAGGAAATGCTCTTGCGTCCAGCCTCGGTGAGCCCCCCAGCTCCCCTGGCTTCTGCTGCTCTCGACCAAGTGCCTGACTTCCGAGCCCTCTCGTGCCAGGCTCCTGGGGGCGGTGACGTGAAGCCTGTGTGAAGCGTGGGTGAATCCTTGGAACTGTTTCCAGTTCCAAATATCAACCAAGTAGAAAGCTGGTGTCCATGGAGAACACTCATATAACATCCAGTGGGACGGTTGTAGTTGGAAACGAAGCGACCATTTCCCCGTTTTCCTCCCACAAGTGGAAGGGTTTCCTGGGAAGCCACAGAGCAGTGTAGAGTGTGTCCTTGTATGGGGTGTTTTCAGTCTGTTCTACGTCTGAATCTCAGGGACGGGATGCCTGCCAAAGAGGGCGTGGTATCTGTTGTGAAAGTTTCTTTTCAGATAAGGCCAGAGAGAGGGAGAGGTCGTGGGAAGAGGGAGAGGTGGGGGAGTGGAGATGGACCCGGCGGGCAGGAGGGAGGGCCTGTGTCTGTGCAGGTGTGGGCACTTGGGATGCCCCGACTGAAATGAGGCCAAAACTCGGAGGAAGCGATGGGGCAAGGAGAAGCTTGGCGACTGAGGCTCAGGTAGGAGCCATCTGAAGCCCAGCACTGTGGCACAAGACACGGGAAAGCAGGAAGCGAAAGGGAAATCCAACCTCATGGCCACTGTCAAAAGGGAAACACCGTAGGTAGGAGGCTGTGCATAAAATGCTGGGAGACCCTTTGTTTTGTGAACAAAAGGAATATTTAGATGATTAGATTTTGGTGCATCCTCCGTGTTTGGAAATGTCAGATGATCTCTTCGCTGGATCATTTGAGTGTTCCCATTGGCTTTTGCCCCATGACTCACCTTAAAGAAACCTGGCCTGTGACGTGTGTGTGCGTTTCTCTGTGTGGAGGTGTGTCCCAGTGAGTGGATGTCGTTAACCCACAGGGCTATGCAACAAAGGACACACATTCAATAGAAATAAATCACGTAAGACCACCACCTGTTCTAGGGTTTCAGCATGATTGTGACCAAACCATTTTATAGAACCTCCTTACTGGAAGGCACAATACTCTGAAACTTTAAGATTACAGAGTATTTTACTGCAATAGGAAATAATAACTGGAATGGTATCTCAGACTCTGCATGAGATAGCTCTGTTCCTGTTGCAAAGCAGAAGGATGTGTATTTTGATACTGATGTTTCATCTCTGGCCCATGTTATTGTGAATGTATCCATTCTGTGCAGAACCGCAGCTGCTTCCCAGGCCATGTTGGGTGGAAAATCACTGTTCTAGCCCCACACAGCCTCACCAGTCTGTCTGGATTCTTCTAGACACTGGAATTGGTGAAAACTACAGGGAGTGGGGGAAGAGATACTGTGTCTTGTTTTCCTGACTTTGGGTTTTGTTTCTGTATCGTCTCTTCTCAGCTATCATATGTTTCCACTGAGATCTCATAGTGAGTTGCCAAATTTGAAATGCATTAACCAGTTGTCTGCATCTGGACCAGTCAAGCAGTGGCTGTAGTTTGAAGAAGTTATGTGTGCATGTAAAATATATACATATATACAAGTATGTGCATGAAATGTATATCTTCGTACTTTTTGATACAATGTACTCATTTGTTAATTTTTAATTATATTTGACATAAGTCAAAGGTTTGTTGCAAAGCTTTATATTTAAGAACAGTGTTAAAAAAAAAAACCCAAAAAGAAGTCCCAACCATGCAACACAACTGGGACCTGCTTTAAAACAATTCTGTGATTGACGAGTTTGCTGCCTGAGTAATACTGATCACCCAGACTTTGGATTCTGCTATTGTTTCTACAATGACATTTGGTATGAATCAAAGTCCTTGGATTAAAATAAAACTTAGCAAAAAATCAAAACAAACCCCACCATGCTGCTGGGTTATGTATGCAAGAGGTGTGGGAGTCAGCAACCTGTGCGTCCTCAGGAGGCAGGGCCACCTCCATGGGCGTGTGGGCAGGAGTGCAGAGCCGAGCAGCTCTCCGGAGAAAATAACCCCCTAAAACTGATTTGGGCCTGTTCATGATGCAAGTGTGGATCAGCCTGAGAATCTGGGTGGGGTTGGGGTGAGGGTCATGGGTTGGGGTCAGGGCCAGGGTCTGGATCGGGGTTAGGTTTAAGCATAATTGGCTTTCTTCCCCCTCCTCCAACTCCCTGGGCCTCCAGGGTAGACAGGACTCACCCAGGGTCACACACGAGTCAGAGGTGAGCTGGAGCATTGGTTTTCAGCCCTTCACTCCTGGGCTCAGACAGAAGAAAAGTGAAATGTCCACCTGATTCCTGACAGTTTGAGATCCAACTCATCCCCAGTCAGGGGTTATAGGGGGACTCAGAGGTTATAAAGGGTTCTTCTGCCTTCCCACCTGGGAAGGGTGCTGCTGGCCCCACTCTGCCTGGGCAGCCGCAAGTTCCAGCACGGCCCCACCCCACGAGGGCACTCTGTAGACACGAATGGATTCATATAGGACTGACTGCCGTGGCCTGCCCGCCCCCATGTACAGCCTTCTTCGGGCTGTTGGGGACCCCCCCCCCGGCGCTGGCTAGATCCTTCATCCCATCTGAGTGATCGGCAGGAAACAGGCAGTAGACAGGACAGCCCTTGGCCTCTGACCATCCAGGGAGGCATCTGTGGCCCTCCAGCTCAGGCCAGAAAGGGTCCTGACAACCCCCACAGCCATTACTGAGCTGACTGTGCTCCTGGCAGTGTAACAGGCCCATGGGCAGTGTAGACAGCCCCACAGGATGTTTCCATTCCCAACGCCTGTGTGGTTGAGACAAGGGCTTCCTCCTTCACAGTCTCTTAACCCTCCAAATGTTGGATGTGGTCCTGTCCACAGCAGCCATACAGCCATTCGGCAGACTGACCCTGCGAGTCCTTTGGCCTCCCGATTGTGATGTAAACCTTTGACATACGTATTTGTTAAGAATTAAGGTTATGGGAGTAACTGTGCCTCCCAGCAGGCAGTTTCTCAGTGAGGCTGCCTGGTTTCAGAGAGTCACATGCATGATTCAGGGACTGTGGCCTCCAGAAAGTCTGCCATGTGTGGATTTGTGGTGTGGAATAATCCTTGAGCCTCCCACTGTTTCAGTGAGCGATACTTTCCTTATCATCCTCACATTTGCTCTCTGTTCTTCATAAAGGAGAGAGAAGAGACTGGAGAATGAGCCAGTTTGTTCTTTGGGGAGGAGCGATTAATGTGGGGGGCAGGTGTGACTCCGGGGTCCTTCCTCCCAGGGAGAAGAGTGAGGTCTGTGTGCCTTCCAGTCTCTGAGATGTGAGGACCCAATATCCAAGGCAGGAGCCTTGAGTTTCCTACCAACAGCAAAGTTGCTTTTTCAGCAAGTAGGAGAGCGCCTTGCCGTCATGGGAAAATAGCAAGAGCACTGGATGGGCGGCTGCAGCCCGTGACCCTAACGAAGTGACCCCTTCCTTCCTTGGGCTTCAGATTCCAAAGCCGTGCAGTCAGTCACCAGTGATGCGGAATCTGCTGCTTTCCCAGCCTGGCATCTCTTCTCATGTCCAAGTCCAGCATCTCAGCTTGCCTTTGGGAACCCCATGTCACCTGCCTACCATCCAGACAGTTCCAGAGGGCAGACCCCACTTTCCACCCACTTCAGAGATGCGTGTATGATCCAAGTCTACCCAACCCCTTGCTCTATTTTCTGGGTGCTCTGATGGCTTCAAGGATGAGAGTGTGACCCAAGCCGGGCCAAAGACAGTTAAAGCCATGACTTTTCATGGAACCCAAGGGAAAGAGAAACCCTTCCCAGTAGAATGGATGGTGAGTGGGTGTCAGCCTGGAGTTGTGGGAGGCCCCAGATGCAGTGAGAGAGACTGTGCCTATGAATGGGGCCACCCCAGAGCGCTTAGCAGGATGGAGTGTTGGAGTGTGTCTAGGTCACACTGTGAGAGTGTGAGCCTTTGGGCCTGCCAGGTCCAAACCCACTCTTGTCTCTTGCAAGTATTAAGGTATTTCTACCATTAAAAAATATTAACTTCTGTTACTTTAGTAAGTGTGTCCAGTCCCTTGCCATCCAAAAAAGAACTGGGTGACACATCAGGATCCACAATCCCTGAGACTCCCCGTGCATAGTGTCCTCGCTGAGCAGGGTATGGCTGGGGGAGAGGAAGACAGTGAGTGGGGTCGGGTCTAAGGGCAGCTCCAGAACACTTCTGTCCCTGTTCCTTTTCTGTCCTAGGAGAGGAAAACCCCAGAACAGTGAGAGGAGAACCAGCAGGAGGATGAGGCCCTGGATGGCTAATTGGTCTGCCTGTTTTTTCCTTATTTCAGGGTCCATTTTATTATTGTGCATTTTTATTAGGAAATCACCCATTTCCTCTAGACTTCCAGTCCGATGCAATAGGTTTCCCTTATTTGACCTTTAATGTCTGTTTTTTTTAATAAAGATCTTATTTATTTATTTGACTGCGAGCGAGCGAGAGAGAGAGCACAAGCAGGGTGAGCAGCAAGGGAGAGGGAGAAGCAGGCTCCCGCGGAGCAGGGAGCCCGACGTGGGGCTCGATCCCAGGACCCCGGGATCATGACCTGAGCCGAAGGCGGACGCTTAACTGACTGAGCCACCCAGGTGCCCCTAATTTCTCCTCTTTTTCTAGTTTTCTACAAAATTGTCACAATTAGTGAACAAATATTGATATGTTATTTTTAGCAGGAGTCTGTATTTTATTCAGGTTTCTCCTGTTCTACCTTTCCTCGCTCCAGGATCCCATGCAGGGCACCACGTGACATGTGCTCATCATATGTCTTTAGGCTCTCCTTGGCTGTGACACTTTCTCAGTCTTGCTTTGTTTCAGTGACCTTGGCAGTGTTGAGGAGGACTGGTCAGGCATTTTGTAGAAAGTCCCCCATTGGGATTTACTTGTTTTCCTCCTGATTAGACTGGGGTTATGGGTTTGGAGGAAGCAGATCAGGGAGGTAAAGTGCTTTGTCGTTACTTTACAACGAGGGAACACTTGTCACTGTCCATGTTAACGCTGGTCACCTGGCTGAGGCAGCATTGGTCAGGCTTCCCCACCAGGAAGTTACTCTTTCCCATGTGCAGGAAGACAACTGCCCTGAGCCCCCACTTTAGGAGAGGAGAGTTAGCTCCATTTACTTGATGAATGGTTATCTACATCTATTAGTTGGAATTCTTATAGGAGAGGTCTATGCAGTCCCGCTTATAAGAAGCTATGTAATTTGTTAATAAAAAGGCAACAAAGTAATTTAAAAGATCCCAGTCCCATTGGCTTCATTGAACAATTCATGAAACAGGCAGCATCCCATTTAGCAAAAAGAAAGGGGCTCCTTTGAGCTGCAGGGAGGGGAAGGATTTTAAAGGCAGAGAGGGCATTGAAAAAAAGAAATTACTAGAAAAGGATGCACTATTTTAGGCAATGTCCCCCTCCTAAGGGGAACAGAAGGGGCCATTCAGTTCATTTTCCAGGTTGACCGGTTAAAGTTTACGTGGAGGTGAGGGTGTGTGGAACTGCAGTTAGGTCAGGTAGTAAGTCTTGGTCTGCTGGCTTGGGTCTCCTGACGTAAGTGACTCCATTTTGGCCCTGTGGTTTCTTTTTAAAAAATCGTCTATTTGGGGGCACCTGGGTGTCTCAGTCAGTTAAGTGTCTACCTTCAGCTCAGGTCATGATCTCAGAGTCCTGGGATCGAGCCCCATGTCGGGCTCCCCGCTCAGTGGGGGGTCTGCTTCTCCCTCTCCCTCTGTCTCTCCCCTCTGCTTATGCACTCTCTCTCCCTCTCAAATAAATAAGTAAAATCTTAAAAAGAATCATTTATTTTTACCAGCACGGACACCAGGGTAGGTTATGTTCCAGCACCTCAGTGTTTGGTCGCTGGCTCATTCCTCCTTTGGTGACGGAGAGCACTTTCCATTGGCTCCTGCTTTCCATTGACATCATTCCATCTCTGTGGCTCTTTTCTTGGTACTTCCTTACTTTCTGATATGTCAAGATTATCCTGGCTCCTATACTTACTGTCCAAGTTCTAGCATCAGCAAGTTCTTTAAGGAGCTCTGCGTAGTAGAGAACGGTATTAAAGTCTTACACGGGGGAGCTAAATGTCCATGCTCAGCGGACAATGCAAGGCAATATATGCCTGTATTCCCACCTATGTCGACACACCTAATGATAAAGATTTCTGTGTGGAACCGTCTGCGTCCATATTAAGCTAAGGATGAGTTTATACTGATGTCTCCAACCTGGTCCGCCACCACATGGAGATTGTGATCTACTCCCTTTGCTGATCTGTAACTTCCTACTCTAACAGTGACAAACCTGGCTCTCACCACCGGCCCTTTATTTAATTCATTGCTCCATTCCAGATTACAGATGTGGTGTTTTCAGAACTGTTAGCTACCACTCTGATGGCAGAGAACTTTATCAAATGGAGTCCACTGTGTACGTACAGTACATTTTTTCTTTAATCTACAGATTCCATTCATTTCCAAAGTTACTTAGGTCAGCACCTTTTGTCATACAACCTACAGTGAGGGTTTTTTCCCCCCATATGTTTCTAATACAGTTAGATTATGTGTCACGTTCTGCATTCCATTGAAGGGGAGGAAGAAATTTTCCTTTGTCCAAGGTTCTTACCGAGGGATGAGGAAATAAATTGACATGAAACAGATAAGTGGGAGAAAAAAACCTAAAGTGCAATAATGTGCACATGGAGACCCAATAATGAACCTGAGGTCTAAAGAAATGACCAAGGAAGCCAGGTTTTATACTTTTTGGACAAAGAGTAACTACACCTGTGAAGAAATCACAGGACAAAGAAAACTTAACCTTGGGAGCTTCGATTAGTAAGGAATTCTAAACAAAATTTGGGCTGGGGTTGTAAATTAGTAAAAAGTAACAAGGGTTGTTTATACAGCCTTATGGGCTCCAAATCTCCCATCTCTGGTGATGTCAAAATCTCTTTACCTCCTGGTATAGGGACACCTTCACATGGGAGATTGATTTCCTTTGCAGGGGGACAGAGGAGGGTCTAAGTGTCCTCATTGCATAGGCTGTCTCTTAAGTAACTTTTATTTAAAATGATCTGTATGTCAAAGTGGCAGATTTGGGGCAGCCTGCCCTTGGCCCCCACACCATCCTGTGACACTCCCACATCCTAAACAACTTACTTTCTGTAGATTATTATTTACTCTTTGGGATGTAGAAATGTTTGTATTTTTTAAAGATTTTATTTTTAAGTAATCTCCACACCCAACATGGGGCCCGAATTCACAACCCCAAGATCAAGAGTTGCACACTCCACCAAATGAGCCAGCCAGGTGCCCCAAAAGGTTTGGGTTTTGTCAAATGCTTAATGGCAGGTATAAATCATGAAAATATCATGGAATTCACTCCCAGATCCTTATATCATCTCTAGTTTTGCCTTTTCCAGAATCTCCTACAAATCGGGTCACTCAGTGTGCAGCCTTTTCAGACTGGATTCTTTCACTTAGAAAAATACATGTAACGTTCATCCATGTGATTGTATGGGGTGATGGTTCATTTCTTTTTATTGCTGAATAGATTAACAGGAGAAAAACAAGTCAAAGTTTAATATCATGCATATGTCCTGTATTCATGGGAGATACCCAGGAAAATGGTGTAATTCCTTGAAGTGGCTCAGCCCTCACCCTAAATGCTATCTTCAGCTAAAGACCAAAAGATTTTGGGTGGTGGGAAGGCCAGTTAAGGGATGTTATCAGGTGAGCACAGTAAACGAGGGTATGGTTGTTACACAGCTTTAAGTCTGTGCCTTCTCTTTTGGTAAGCGTTTCTTGAGATTTAGTAATTCTGTTCCTGATACAGAGGGAGACAGGCTTACAAATGGGGTGTTCCTTTATAAGTGTACATGTCACTCACCAAATGGCAACTTTTACCCAGTTTTCAGAGATTCTCCCATGTCTGGCGTTTCTTAAAATTAATCAGCCCAAATATCCCTTGTGCCAAAGAGGTATATTTTGCATGGCATATTCTGCTTCCTTCACATGGATGCACTTAGTTTGCTTATGGATTCACTAATGGAAGGACATCCTGGTTTCTTTAAGTTTGTAACCATTATGAATGGAGCTACCGTGCATAACTGCATGTGAGTTTTTGTTCGGAAATAGTTTTTCAAAGCAGTTGCTAAATACTAGAAGTGCAATTGTTGGATCTTAACATGAGACTAACTTAGGTTTGGAAAAAATGGCCAAAATGTCTTCTGAAGGGACAGTTGCTGCCATTCCTCACCTTCCAGCAATTGGTGTTCTTGTTTTTGGAGTTTAGTATTTGTGATAGGTGTGCAGTACTGGCTGTCTCACTGTTGTTTAAATTTGTACTTTCCTAATGATGATGTCAAACATAATTTTGTATGCTTATTTTGTATCTGAATATCTTCTTTGTCCAGGCATCTGTTCAGATCCTTACCCATTATCAGTTAGGATGTTTGTTTCCTTATCATTGAGTTCTGATAGTCTTTTGTATTTTTTGAATACAAATCTTTTACCAGATTTGCGCTTTGCAAATATTTCCTCCCAGTTCGTGGCTTGTCTTTTAGTTTTCTGAGCAAGGTCTTTCACAGAGCAAAAGTTTTTTTTTTTTTAAGATTTTATTTATTTATTTGACAGAGAGAGACAGAGCGAGAGAGGGAACACAAGCAGGGGGAGTGGGAGAGGGAACACAAGCAGGGGGAGTGGGAGAGGGAGAAGCGGGCTCCCTGCTGAGCAGGGAGCCCGATGTAGGGCTCGATCCCAGGACCCTGAGATCATGACCTGAGCCGAAGGCAGACGCTTAACGACTGAACCACCCAGGCGCCCCGCAAAAGTTTTAATTTTAGGAAGTTCATGTTATCAATTTTTTTCATTTGTGGATTGGCTTTTGGTGTTGTGTGTTAAAGCTCATCACTGAACCCAAGACCATGTGGATTTTCTTTTTTTTACTTTTTGTTTTTTGAAAGATTTTATTTATTTATTTGACAGAGAGAGAGAGAGAGAGAGAGCAAGCACAAGCAGGGGGAACAGCAGGCAGGGGAGAAGCAGGCTCCCTGCTGAGCAAGGAGCCCGACGGAGGGTTGATTCCAGGACCCTGGGATCACGACCTGAGCCGCAGGCAGCCGCTTCACCGACTGAGCCACCCAGGAGCCCCCTTTATTTTGATAGTTTTACATTTTAAATTTATCTACAATTTTAAATGAATTTTGGTGTAAGTTGTAAAGCCTGTGTCTGCATTTCACTTAATTCCGTACGGTTTCTAATTAATAGTTTCTATTTCTGGAGAAGTCAGGGGATAATTGGACTCCATTTCAGTTCGAATTTCCCAAATGTAATGGATTCAGCTGGACCCCAGAAGGGACAGGTGCCTCCACGCAACTGAGTGCACCGCATCCTGCACTGCCCCCACCTCCCGCCGGGAGGCGCCCGAGTCCCGCCCCGCGACCCGTGCGGGGCATGCGCGCTCAGCCCTCCTCCTCCGGGGCGAGGACAGGTGTTCCAAGGCCTCAGGACCCACCCACTGTGCTGACGCCCAGGCTTCGGGAGGACTTGGGGCCTCAGCCACGGTCAGGAGCCGGGCCCCTCAGGACCCGCTGTGGAGACTTCGGGAGGACGTGGGGTCGCGTCCACGCTGACGGGAGCCGGCCCCCTCAGGACCCGCTGGGGAGACTTCGGGAGGACGTGGGGCCGTGTCCACGCTGACGGGAGCCGGGCCCCCTCAGGACCCGCTGTGGAGGACGTGGGGCCGCGTCCACGCTGACGGGAGCCGGCCCCCTCAGGATCCGCTGTGGAGGATGTGGGGCCGCGTCCACGCTGACGGGAGCCGGCCTCCTCAGGACCCGCTGTGGAGACTTCGGGAGGACGTGGGGTCGTGTCCACACTGACAGGAACTAGGCCCCCTCAGGACCCGCTGTGGAGGATGTGGGTCCGCGTCCACGCTGACGGGAGCCGGCCCCCTCAGGACCCGCTGTGGAGACTTCGGGAGGACGTGGGGCCGCGTCCACGCTGACGGGAGCCGGCCTCCTCAGGACTCGCCGAGGGAGGAGGAGGTGAGGAGAAGCCGCCTGAGCGGGGACTGCGGACGCGGTGCGAGCTCACAGGACCCCGCGGAGGAGGGGCGCGCTGTGTAGACGCCGGGGCTCTGTGCGCGGTGACGCGGGGTCCGCGCGGTGCTGTGCGCGGGGCTGTCGGTCTCCCCTTCCTGGGCTCGGATCCGCTCGGGGGCCCCGGGGTCTGTGTTCACGCGGCCCTCGGATGCGGTTCCGGGGCCCCGCAGCCGGGCTGCGGTCCGGCAGCGGCCCCCCGCCGCGGCGCTCGCGCTCCCCGGGCCTCGGCCCTGCGGGTCCTCCCCGCGGCCGCACCGTCGGGGTCGGGGCGGGGCTCCGCCTGCGGCACGAACGTCGGCGGCTCGGCTTCTCGGGGCCGCGCGGACGTGGCGGTTTGAAGAGGAGCCGACTCTGCGGGAAACCCGCCCGCGCAGCGCAGCCCCTCCCTCTCCGCACTCAGACCCCAGCCGCGTGTCCTCGCCGCCCGCGGGGTGCCTCAGGGCGTGTTACCCCCGACGGGGCGCCGTCCCGCGGACCCGCCACCGAGCCCTCAGAACGTGTCCGGTGCGCAGTTCCCGGCCGTAGCCGGGGTCCCGCGGGGGCACGTCGTTCTCCAGAACTTCTTCCTTCTCCCCGAGGGCGGCTCTGTCTGCGGGAGACCCCAGCTCCCCGTCCCCTTCCCCTCGGCCCCGGCAGCCACGTTGTACTGTGTGTCTCGGGACACTTCCGGTAAGTGGGACCACAGGGCGTCTGTCCTTCTGTGACTGGCTGATGTCGCTCAGCGTGATGACTTCCCGCTTCATGCGTGGTGTCGCCTGTGTCGGAGCCCCCTTCGTTTTTAAGGCTGAATCGTGCTCCGTGCTGTGTGCACCGCGTTTCGTTTATCCATTCGTCTGTCAGTGGACACTTGGGTTGCTTCCCCTTTTGGCTGCGGTGACAAATGCTGCGCTGAATAAGGGTACTTCTCCTTTCGATTTTGGGGTATGTATCTGGGAGTATAATTGTTGAACCATACGGTCGTTCTACTTTGATCTATTTGCCTAAATGCCAGAATATTTTATACGTAGACTGCACCATTTTTCACAAGCAAGGTGTAAGGGTTTCCGTTTCTCAACATCCTTTCCAAAATTTGTTATTTTAGTTTCCTTGATTATAGAGATTCTCTTGTGTGTAAAAGGACATCTAACTGGTTTAAATCTTCATTTCCATAAAGACTAAGGATGTTTAACATCTACTCATGTGCTCTTCACCATTTGTATGATTTCTTTGGAGAAAGGTCTATCCAAGTCTTTTGTCTGTTTTAAGAAATGGGTCGTCTTTTTGCTGAGGAGTTGTAAACGCTCTTTACATGTTCTGGGCAACAGCCTCTTAGTAGATACATAATGTACAAATATTTTCTTCCATTCGGCGGGCTATCTGTTCACTTTCCAGATAGTATCTTACGATGTAAAAAGATTTTTAATTTTTTTTTTTTTACATTTCTTTTTTAAGAGTGAGTGAGTGTGCGAGTGGTCAGGGGCAGAGGGAGAAGGAGAGAGAATCTTAAGCAGGCCCCACACTCAGTGTGGAGCCTGACGTGGGCTCGATCTCATGACCCCGAGATCATGATCTGAGTCAAAATTAAGAGTCGGACGCTTAACCAACTGAGCCACCCAGGCACCCAGAACAGATTTTTAATTTTGAGGATATTATTTTATCTATTTTTTTCTTTGCTTTCTTATGCTTTTGTGTCAGATCTAATAGCATTGCTAGATCCAAGGTTATGAAGATTCATCCCCACTTATTTCTTCTAGAGTTTATAGTTTTACCTCTTACATTTAAGCCTTTAATGTATTTTGAGTTAATGTTTATACGTGGTGTGAGGTAAGGGTCCAGTTTCATTCCTCTGTACACGGATAGCCAATTGTCTAGCACCCTTTGTTGAAAAGACCCTTCTCTCCCCCAGTGTAATGTTGTCCACCCTTGTCAAAATTCAGTGGACCATAGATGAAGGGGTTTATTTCTGGGCTCTCACTTAAATCCCACTGATGTGTATGCATATCTTTTTTAAAAAAATTATTTATTTTTAAAAATGTTTTAAATTTAAATTCAATTAACATATAATGTATTATTTGTTTCAGGGTGAATGCATACCTTTATGACAGTATCAAAATGTTTTATTTACTGTTGCTTTGTATTAATATTTGAACTTTGGAAGAACTTTGATTTTCTTTTTCAAGATTGTTTTGGCTATTTTGTGGTCCCTTGAAATTCCATATGACTCTTAGGATTAGCTTGTGCAGTTCTTTCCAAAGGCCTTTGTGAATTTTCTTGGGAACACATTGAATTTCCACATTGCATTGTGTACTATTGCCATCTTATCAATAGTATGTCTTTTCATCACCGTGGGGTCCTCAGATTTATTTAGGTTTCCCTTTCTTTCAGCAATGTTTTGTAATTTTCAGCGTACAAGACTTGCACCTTGATTACATCTATTCCTAAGTATTTTGTCAATGATAATGTTCCCTAAAATGGAATTGTTTTCTTAAATTATTTTTTGGATGATTCATGGCTAATGTATACAAATAAGAGAGATTCTTGTGTATTGATATTAACTGGCTGTAATCATTTGTGGATTGTTTAGGAAGCTCTGTCTATAAGATGATGTCATTTCTGGTCTCTGAATAGACCTAGTTCTACTGTTTTCTTCCACATGTGGATTTCTTGCCTTATCATTCTGGGTAGAACTTTCAGTACGATACTGAGCAATGAGTGAAAGCCAGCATGATGGACTGGTTTTTGATTTCAGAGTAGAGCTGTCAGTCCTCAAAATTGAGCATGATGTTTGATTAGAGTTAGGGTTGGGGTTAGGGTTAGGGGCTAGGGTTAAGGGTTAGGGTTAGGGTAGGTGACCCTGTGACCCATGAAGCCCGACAGTCAGCATGCTAGAGCCAGGAACACTCCCCCTGTGCTGAGCTCCCCGGCAAACCCTGCACGTCCCCTCCCCTGGCTGACCCCCTGCAGGTTCTGTCCCCACCTGCCATGAGTTGAGCACCTTTGGGCACAGCCCTTGTTTCTATGGCCTACAGACTGGGTAGAATCAGCTGCATGGGTTTCTAGCCTCTAAGCCTCAGGCTCCCCTTTGTAAGATGGGGTCCTGATGGCTCCCATCTCTGGGAGCCAAAGGTAGGGAGGCCCCACCAGCAGACGCGCTCAGGCCAGGCCAGGAGGGTGGCTGTTGCTTAAAGCAGCCCAGGGCCTGCCCTCCTTGAAGAAAGTGCACACGTTCACGGCCCAAGTTTTGGGGTCCTGCCGCCAGCCTCTGGCAGTGACCCTCCTCCAGCCCTGTCCCCTGTCCCTGTGGATACATGGTCTTCCTGGAGATGTTCCTGCAGAGAGTTGAGAAGCAGTTCACGGTGGGACACAGGGTCACCTACTACGTCTTCACCAATCAGTTGCCCGCCGGGCCCCATGTGCCCCTCCGGGAAGGCCGGAGGGTGGTGGTGCTCGAGGTTCCCGGCACCCCGCGCTGGGAGGACGCATCCATGCAGAGCACGTGATGATCCGCCGCTTCTGTAAGAAGCTTTTCCCATCATCGTGCGCTGAAATAAAGTTCTCAGACACCAATCTGAGCGGCCATGCAGGGCTGCCTCTGTAAGTAGGGCAGCAGCAGCTGGGTTCTGCACATCGCTTTTACGTCATTTTTTATCAGAAAAGCAAAGGCAGATGCCTCAAAGTGTGGGAAAGGAGGACAAAGGGATGGCAAGTATGCTGAAGCTGTGAAGCAGGCCTGCACCCTCCTCTACGCGCAGGCACGCAGGGAGGCCGTCATGGGATCGGGGAAGAGTGGGACGTTTGTGTTAGCAAACGCCAGGTGCAGGAAGGGGGGCACGGAGGGTTACATTCTTTCCTGGCTCCTAACCTTTGCCCTGCCCCTGGGGATCATGGGATCCTGCTCCTACCGGGCCATTGTGGTCAGTAGCCTGAGAACAGGAACGCTGCTGACGTTTCAGCTGCTTCCACAATCACTCCTTAGGGCTGACAATATATTTTCTAAGATTAACTCCACAATTCCTCTGTGAGGTGGACTACCTGGTGTGCACAGAGGTGGACATGAAGTTCCGCGACCACGTGAGTATGGAGACCCTCTTTGGCACCCTGCGCCCCGGTTTCTACCAGGCGGCCCACAAGGATTTCAGCTACGAGCATTGGCCACAGTCCCAGGTGCACATTTCCCAGGGGCAAGGGCTACTTTGACTACAAGGGGGCCTTTTCTGGGGGGTCGGTGGTAGAGGTTCACCAACTGACCTTGGCCTGTCACCAGACAATGGGGGTCAACCTGGCCAATGGGATCGAGGCTGTGTGGCACGATGAGAGCCACCTGAACAGGTACCTGCTGGGCCATAAGCCCATTAAGGTGTTGTCCCCAGAGGACCTGTAGGACCCACAGCTGCTGGCCTGCCCCCAGAGGACCTGTGGGACCCACAGCTGCTGGGCTGCCCCCCATCATGAAGAAGCTGAGATTCATGGCTGTGCCCAAGAATCACCAGGACAGCAGCAGTGGTTAGTACTTGAGGAGTCGTTTTGGTGCCCACCGGGTCTTTCACTCGAGTTAACAGGTGAGTCAGAAGGAAGGACGTCATCAGTTAGGATGTATAGACGAAGGTCAGAGTGGAGGTGGGCAAAGGCCTCTTTCAGAGAGCAGGGAAGCTCTGAGCTGCTTCTATACACCTTGCCCTGCTCATCGCTTCTGGCTGCCTGGCCCTGAGTTCTGTCCTTTCAATGAATTGGTCATCTAGTAAGTAACATGTTTCTCTGAGTTCCATGACCCCCTGGAGCAGATTATTCAAACCTGAAGAGGTTGTGGGGACCTCCAATCTGTAGCCCATAGCTCGGAAACAGGGGTGACTTCTCTGCCCAGCCACTGGCTGACCACTAAGTTAATAGCACAGGGATTCAGTAGCCATACACACAGCAAAGAATACAGACTTGACAAAGTAAGTTCAGAAAAGTCACTAAACCAACAGTAGCAACTACAACGAGCAGCAATCGTGAAGCCTGGCGTGGGGAAGGTCTGATGTTCGGGATGCTTCCATTATAATAATCATAATCACACCCTGGACTTGTCACTGGGGCCAAGTCCCCTGGCTGGGGGCCAATAGCTCCTATATGTTCCATGTGCCTCTCTCCCTGGCTCCTCCAGCCATGCACTGTCCTGTGCTGCTTCCCAGTAGAGGTCCGTTTTCACCAAAGCCAGGAAGATGGGATGGGTTTTTCTGACTCCGCACCCCGTGCCCCACAGTGTTGCAAGAGAGGAAAAAGTTTTCCTCAATCCTTTGAAGGTCCCTGGCTGAGTCTGGAAATTGACAAAGACAGATGGACAAGAGAAAAGCAAGCAAAATGTATTGATTGTTTTGGTGGGAACCTCACAAGACCATGACGACCAGCAGAGGTGACTGGAGCAGACAGCTCTTCTACCTTTTAGACAAAGAAGCAGTAAGTGTGTAAAGAATTGACAGACACAGGGGTTTGGACTAGGGCTCGTAAACGGTAAAGAAGTTAACTAGGAAGATAAGGGTTCGTTTAACCAGGTGTGTTCGTATAGACCCCGTGGTCCTAAATTCCTTGACTCTGGCGATAAGCACATCATCCCTGTGGTCCGGGGAGAGAAAGTTCCACATGGGAGTATTCTGACCTGCTTAAGGGAAGAAGGGCTGATGGCTGGGGGTCAGAGAGACCTTCTTGCTTCTGCTCTATGCAAAAGTTCTTTTAGCTTCTATATTTAATTTGCCAAGGTGCCATATTTGGGTTAGTGTGTCCTGACCCTCACTGGCCTGGTGCTGTACTCTGTCTCCTAGTATCCAGGATATTGGGTGTGCTGCTGTGGAGACCTCCCAGCCCTGGGGTAGCCCCTTGTCCAGGGAGGCGCCTGCCTCAAGGGGCGGGTTGCTAAGGGTGGCCGCCCCTCCTCAGGGAGATTGGGTGGGAGAGTGCAGATCTTACTTCGAGAAACTGACTTACATTTCCTAAAAAGGTCTACCTGACAGTGGGATCATACAGGAGTTCTATTTTTAGTATTTTGGGGAAAATCCATCCTTTTCCCAGCATGGCTGTGCCAACCAAAGTCAATTCCGGATGATTTTTACCTATAAACCAGAGATTTTTTAAGAACTCCAGCAGAGAACATGAGGAGAACATTTTCATGACCTTAGACAGGCAGAGATTTCCCAGGATGCAAAGTATACTGACCGTAGGAACAAACCGGTGACTTAGAAACTGAAATGAAGAACTTGTTCTCCTTCTTCCATTTCTGGCTAGTGTGCTGGTCTGTGGCTCGATCCCACCTCAGGCAGCTGGAAGGTTGACCTCCCAGGTCAGCTACCACTGAGATGGCTACTGTTTCTAGAAATTCTTCGGGGTGTGGCCAGGTTTCCCCACCTGTGCACTGATCAAGTCGGCGACCTCTAACAGTGGAGCCATGGGTCCTCCAGGCATGGTCCCCCCCAATCCCCCAGTAAAGCCATCCCACTGAGGGTTTAGGGGGACGGGAGCTGCCCCTAGGCAAAACTGGAGATTCTCACTGTCCCTACCTGGCCTTCAGATGCTGCCTCTGGTGTCTTCTTGGAACCCTGACCTGTCAGTTTTCGGCAGCTGGTCCAGTCGTACCCTCACTTTCTGGGAGGGGGATTTGGTGGAATCTGCAGTGTGTCCTGCAGCCTCACCAGGATCGCTTTTTGAAGGCACATCGTCTGGGCCATCTGAGGACCCAAGACTGTGGGTCTGTGGCCTGGAGGGATTCTGAGCAGCGCTGGTGGGATGGGAGGGCTGTAAGGCCCAGAGGCAGGTTTCCAAAAGCTGTCTGGGGTCCCCGGCATCCTACCGTTTTGGAATCAAAGCCCTGAGATCTTTAAAATGCCAGCCACGGTACAGCATGGGCCACAAAAACAAATGTCCCTGTGCACCCACCCCACCTAAACTATTGACCATTTCTTGTCACTTGAGCTGAATATAAAGGATTGGGAGTTGGGGCTTGAGGGGGGATCCTGGGCCAGACTTTGTATTTGGGGGACAAAGGCCATCAGACAATCTTGTGCTGAGCCTGAGGATGGGGTCTGTGTGGAGACCCCAGCTGCAGGCACTGCTGTCCACTGATGCCCCCTCAGGCTGTCCAAGTGCCCCTGCTGCTGGGGGAGCACCTGCCCCGTCCTCTCTGCAGAGGGCTCACTCCTGCACCAGGTGCGCCTCCTCCTGCGAGTCACTGTCAGCCTGCAGCCTGGGAGGGTGGCTACCCAGAGTTCCTCCAGCTGCTGGGGGAACACCTGCCCCCTCCTCTTTTTCTGAGAGCTCTGTCCTGTACCAGGGGCCTTCTCTCCTGCCAGTCCCTGCCAGCCTGCAGCCTGGGAGGGTGGATACCCTGACAACCTCCAGCCCTGGGGACAGAGCCAGTGCGATGTGGTCTCCCAGCAGGTCTGAGCACCAGGCCCGTACATTGCTCACTCTCCTCCTGTGGGATCACTGTGCCACATCCTCCCTCAGGCTCCCTGGGCCCAAGTCCTCCTCTGCTCAGGGACCACTCCCTGCCCAGGCTTCACATGGTGAGACTGGGAGCAGGTCATCTGGACCTTCTGGACTCTCGCTTCCGTGCCCGTGACATGGGCACAGTGCAGCCTCACAGACTGCTCAGAGGAGACCCAGCGCAGGAAGACGCAGGCCGCTGCAAGGGAGATGCCAAGTGACCCCAGAGGGAGCGCACGGGACTTGCACAGGCCCACCAAGGTGCTCTCCCCGGAGGATCTGTGGGACCCACGGCTGCTGGGCTGGCCCCCATCATTCCCCGGGTCATGAAGAAGCTGAGATCCATGGCTGTGCCCAAGAATCACCAGGACCCCCAGAACTCATGAGGCGCTGTCCCCAGAGGAGCTATGGGACCCACGGTATTGGGCTGTCCCCTGAAGGACCTGTGGGACCCGCGGCTGCTGGGCTGGCCCCTGTCATGAAGAAGCTGAGATTCGGGCCATGCCCAAGAATCACCAGGACACACAGAACTCATGAGGGGCTGCCCCCAGAGGCCATGCAGGACCCGCGGCTGCTGGGCTGTCCCCTGGAGGATCTGCGGGACCCGAGGCTGCTGGGCTGGCCCCCCATCATTCCCTGGGTCATGAAGAAGCTGAGATCCATGGCTGTGCCCAAGAATCACCAGGACATCTGGAAGTCACGAGGGGCTGCCCCCGTCTCCATCAGGGGGTGCTGCCTTGAGCGGAGCTGTCAGAGCAGATTCCTACTTCTGTCCCCTTGAGGGAAACTGTGGAGCCCAGCACTGCTTGCACGGGCACGCCAACGCCCCAGGCACCCCTGTGCACAGGAGGCCTGCCTGGGGGCACACGTTCCTCTCTTTGTGGTCACTACATTTTGATCATTTCGGGGTCATTTGCAGCTGTGAACGGCTCCAGTTTTATGTCAGAGGTTTTTCTGTGTCAATGCTGAGTAACCATCTTTAAAAAGAACGATTGAGGGAAAAGGTTTTCTCTCTGGTTCTAAACAGACATTGCCTGTTGGGGCTGGGAGCAGCCCTGTAGCAGCCATGGAGCCAGAACAGGCGCTGGCCGGGTCTTCCCTCCCAGTCCTTACACCTCACCGCAGGCATGGGGCTTCAGGGTCAGGGTGCGCCGAGTCACCTCTCAGACCCCCCAGTGCCCTCACCACCAGAGGCCTTGGCCGTGGCCACTAGCTCGGCCTCCAGGAGCGTGGAGCCCTCTGGGCTATATAAGGTTCCTGCCTTGGTTTTAAATGGCTATTTCTGGGCGCCTGGGTGGCTCAGTTGGTTAAGTGACAGCCTTCGGCTCAGGTCATGATCCTGGAGTCCCAGGATCGAGTCCAACATCGGGCTCCCTGCTCAGCAGGGAGTCTGCTTCTACCTCTGACCCTCTTCCCTCTCGTGCTCTCTGTCTCTCATTCCCTCTCTCTCAAATAAATAAATAAAATCTTTAAAAAAAATAAATGGCTATTTCTATGCTGGTGTTTGTGAAATGTGGGCACTCGCTCTGTCTGGATGCACGTCCCCTTGGGATTCCTCAGTGCCCCCCAGTGGGTTTGCACTTGTGCACTTTCTCTGGACCAGCTGCCTGCACTGTGTCTTAGCAAGCACTTACTGAGCTCAGTCACCCAACAAGGGGCAGAGCGTGAGAACGAGAACTAAGATACAGGCTCCCTGCTCCTGGGCCCTCCAGGGATTTGCGACGGCCCCGACGTCCTGACTCACTTCTTTTGTATTGTGGTATAATGGACATACAGTTGATACCATGAAGCGCGTTTCAGTGGCAATAAGTATATTCCCTGTTCTGCACCGGCTACTTCCGGTCCATTGCCACAATGTTTTCATCATCCCCAACTGAACCTCTACCCACGAGACCCTAACCCCCCATTCCCTTTCCCCAGCCCCGGCACCCAGCAGCTCCTTCCACCTCTGTGATGGGAGTGCTCTCCATCCCTCACAAGTGGGGTCCTCCAGTGTCGGTCCTTTAGGGACTGGCTTATTTCACGTGGCATAATGGCCTCAAGGTCTGTCCCTATGAGCCTGAACCTGACCCCGCTTTTCCCCCAAAAGTGTGGCTCAGCCCTCTCCTGTCTGAGCCGAACCTCCTCAGTCCCCTCTGTTCCCCTCACCTTCCTCCTCAGCCTGAAGATGATCCCAGCCAGTCTGCAGCTCTGAAGACCGGTTCAGTCCGGATGCCAGGCACATACCCCGGGGGCCTCGGGCCTCACCTATGCCCCATCTGTCCATGTCAGGTGCCTGCCCCCTTCCCCCAGCTGACCACCTGCACCTCCCACAGGTGTCCCCATCTCAGGAGAGGGAAACACCAAGTCCAGACCCTTGGAGTCCTCTGGGACTTCTTGCTTGCTACCAACTCTCCCAGCAGTGAAGTGGCTACTGGAGGACATTCAATGTCCAAAACATTTAAAGGCATACGTGAGTCTCTGCTGCCTAAGGCAATGGATAACAGTTGGGGCAAATAGAAACCAGGCAGAATCACCGGAAGAAAGGCTGAGGAATGAGGAGCTTTAGGGAAGAAGGGTCTGGAAGCTCTGACTGCCCCTACCTGACCTTGAGATGCTCCTCAGTTACTCCTGTGCCTCTGGTATCTTCCTGGAACCCTGACATGGCTGTTTTCAGACAGCTCGTCCAGCAGCACCCTCAGTTTCTGGGAGGTGTATTTGCTGGAATCCACAGTGTGTCCTGCTGCCCCACCGGGATCACTTTTTGAAGGTGCATCGTCTGGGCCATCTGAGGAGCCAAGACTGTGGGTCTGTGACCTGGAGGGATTCTGAGCAGCGCTGGTGGGATGGGAGGGCTGCAAGGCCCAGAGGCAGGTTTCCCGAAAGCCGACTGGGGTCCCCGGCATCCTACCGTTTTTGAATCAAAGCCCTGAGATCTTTAAAATGCCAGCAATGTTACAGCATGGGCCAGAAAAGCAAATGTCCCTGCGCACCCAACCCCACCTAAACTATTGGCCATTTCTTGTCACTTGAGCTGAGGTCAAAGGATTGGGAGTCAGGGCTTGAGGAGTGTCCTGGGCCAGACTTTGTATTTGGGGGACAAAGGCCATCCAGACAAGCTTGTGCTGAGCCTGAGGAGGGGGTCTGTGTGGAGACCCCAGCTGCAGGCACTGCTGTCCACGGATGCCCCCTAAGCCTGCCCCAGTGCACCTGCTGCTGGGGGAGAGCCTATCCCCTCCTCTCTACCTGAGGGCTCTCTCCTGCACCAGGTGCCTCCTCCCCTGCCGGCCACTGCCATCCTGCACCCTGGGAGGGTGGCTACCCCGAGTTCCTCCAGCTGCTGGGGAAGCACCTGCCCCCTCCTCTCTGCCTGAGGGTTCTCTCCTGCATCAGGTGCACCTCCTCTCCTGCCAGTCACTGTCAGCCTAGAGCCTCGGAGGGTGGCTACCCTGACACCCTCCAGCCCTGGGGACAGAGCTGCTGTGGGTGAGATGCGGTCTCCCAGCAGGTCTGAGCACCAGGCCCCCATAGTGCTCACTCTCCTCCTGCAGGCTCACTGTGCCACATCCTCCCTCATTCTCCCTGGGCCCAAGTCTTCCTCTGCTCGCGGACCATCCTTGACCCATGCTCCACACGCTGGGACTGGGAGCAGGTCGTCTGGACCTTCTGGACTCTCGCTTCCATGCCCGTGACATGGGTACAGTCCGGCCTCACAGACTGCTCAGAGGAGACCCAGCACAGGAAGATGCAGGCCACTGCGAGAGAGATGCCAAGTGACCCCAGAGGGAGCACGCAGTCCTTGCAAAAAGCACCGGACTCACAGGACCCAGCGTGGGATGTGGGCGTCAGGCCAGGGGGCACAGGGAGTCCTGGTGGGGGTGGCCCTGGTGGGGAGGCCACGGAAGGGTCCCAGAAGAGGCAGGAGACAAGGAAGACGACAGGATAGAGCTTCCCAAGGAGGTTGATGGAAGGATCAGAGAATCGCAGAGACCCTTGGGAAAACTCAGAGGCCCTTGAGATGTTGGCTGAAACGTGTCATTTGGTCAGAAAAGTTGGGTCACAACACCCCAGTCGACACTGGATGATTTACTCTTTGTTGGTTCTAGGAATCAGTAGGTACCTGCCATTAGAACTCACATCGCATGAAGTCTAGGATATTCTTACTTTTCATCACTTTTCAGGACTAGATTTTTCTAGAGGAAGTGCTAAGCATGGGTCTCTCCATTCTTTGTGCAACTGGCCGGTGTTTTCAGGAGCAGATTCCTGGTGCTCATCACCAGTGCTAGCCCTGAGGACTGCCCCCGTCACCTCCCACAGTGGACGTGACCATGTGGGTTGGGGGGTGCTCACTGATGAAGCCCCAGTGCTCAGTACACAGCAGGGACCCCAGATCCTCTGCTGAATGAGGGAGGAAAGAGGGAGGGAGGGAGGGAGGGGGAGGGAGGGGAGGGTTGGAGGTGGGGAATGAATGAGGGAGAGAATGAATGAGGGAGGGAGTAAAACCACAGAAGCTGGGTCCATAAATCAGGAGTCCTTAGTTGGGGTGAAGTCCGAGGGCATCACAGCCTGGGCCCTGGATGGTGGCTCAGGGCACGTCCATCTGTCCTCCCAGTGCTGACCTTCCTTCTCCTTGGACCCGCTGTCATCCTGGATCCTCTCCCCCTCCTCCTCAAACAATTCTCAATGTTCCCAGGGGCAGGGTGGCAGGATGGTTGGGTCTTAGGAGGAGCTTCCCAGATCCTGTGCCCTGGATGACACCGGGACAGTAGCTGCAGGGCATTCTATCATGAGGACGGGGACCGTGGATCCCATCCATCTCCTTGGGCATTAGTGCTGTTCCATTCCCTGCTCTCTCCAGCACCGCTGTGATGAACACTCCTGACAATAGGTGTGTGAAAAACCGAGCCGGAGTTTCCGGGGCTGAGTCCGAGGCTGAGGATGGGTGCACCTGTGGCCTGGGATGGGTGCTGCTCACTGTTCTCCCAGACAGGGGTGCCTGTCACCGTTCTCTCCAGGGGACCTCTACTTCCTCATGTTCTCCCCAGGGCTGCTGGTCCCCAGACCAGACACCTGCTAGTCTGAGGGTGACCAGCGCTGCCTCCATAGGGTTTCCTTTGCCAGAGTCCTTCCCCAGGAGCTCCCGCATCTCTGACCCATATTTCCTGCGTGCCTATCCTTCCGCCTTGGACTTGCATGTGTTTGGTCTCCGTCCCTGTGGAACCCAGTGACTTGGAGCGTGGTTTGGACCAGAGTCAGGTGAACCCTTTCTTTGGCCTTGGGTTGTGAGCAATGCTTTTGCCCTTTGTGGTGTGTCTTCCAGCTTTCTGCATTTCCCTGGTTTCTGTGTGGGTCTCAGGAGGAACCAGCCCTGTCCTGTCTGGGTTCAGGCTGTGGTGTCCCAGCAGGACCAGGGGTCTCGGCCCCGAGATCGTGCCCATAATTCCTAAAGTGGCCTCTATGATTCCATCTGATGTGTCATCCGTCGGGGATTTCAATATCAAATAAGGGAAATTTTATGACAAATAAACACAGAAGAAAACGAGTCCCCTTTGAAAATAGGGGGGCAGACACAAAGGCCCCTATTGTGTGATTCCACTTACAGAAACATCAGGAATAGGTAAAGGAACAGAGAGAGAAAGCAGCTTAGGGGTCACCGGGGTCTGGGCTGGAGGAGAAATGGGCAGGGAGGGCTTCTGGTTCGGGGCCTCCTTTGGGGAATGAGATATTCTGCGGCAATGTTCTGGGCTGTGGTGGCACAGCGTTGGGCATGTACTTAATGCTCAAGACGTGTTCAATTGAAAACAAGTAATTTTATTTAAAACAAATAATAAACAGTATATAGGACATGGAAGGATAAAATAACAGTTAATATGTACCAGAGAGAAAGAACACAGGGGGAGGGGATGAAACAATCGGGCGGGGTCTCGGGTTCCAGGGATGGAACTAAGGGTGATTGTACAAGGAGCTCTCCCTGCAGGGCTGTGGGCTCTGGATGTGGCTGTGGGAGCCCTGCAGGAGCAGGAGTAGGGGCAGGGCTCAGGATAGGGGCAGGGACAGGGGCAGGGGCAAGGGGAGGGACAGGGTCAGCAGTAGTGGCAGGTGCAGGATCCAGGGCAGGAGCAGGGACAGGATCTGGCTCAGGGGGAGGAATAGGACCACTGGCAGGGGCAGGGGAAGGGGCAGCGGCTCTGGCAGGAGTACGGACAGGGGCAGGAGCAAGGGTAGGATCTGGGTCAGGGACAGTGGCTCTGGCAGGGGCAGGAGCAGGAACAGGGGCAGGGGCAGGAACAAGAGCACAGGCAGGGACAGGGGCTGGGGCAGGGGCAGAGGCAGGGGTAAGGGAAGGGGCAGGAGCCAGGTCAGGATCTAGGTCTGAGGCAGGGGCAGGGGCTGGGGTGGGGGAAGGGGGAGTGGCAGGAACTGTAGCAGGGGCAGGGGCAGGGGCTGGGGCAGGAGCAGGTGCCAGTTCTTCCTGGACAGCGCCAGGCTCTCCGTGGGCAGGTGCCGGGTCACCTGCCGGCTCCTGGTCTCCTCCTGAAGTCACTGCAGGCACCAGCCCTCCCTCCAGATCGGGCTCTGGCTCCTCAGGTGATGGAGCAGCTGTGAGAGGAGAAAAGCTCACCCCCGTGCCTGCTCTCCGTGGGCCTTTGCAGAGACAGAGCCCAGCCCAGGGCCTCCCAGAGAAGCCACAGCCGGGAAGGAACCTTCACGGGGTCGTCTCCCCAGCTGCAGTCCACCCGCTGTGTGCTCTCTGCCCAGTCGTTGCTCCTGGACCCACACCAGCCTCTGGGGTCTCCTCCCTTGTGGGGCCGCACCGACCCGTCCCCACACACCACAAACACCCAGCCCCACCCTTCTCACCCTCGGCCTCGGCCTCCATGGGCTCCGGCTCCTGGACCACTGTCCAGTGGACGACCACCTGGGACGGTGGTCCGCGTGGTGTCGGAGGTCTTGCCTGGCAATCCCCAGCACCTGTTTCTTGGGATGCCTTTGGGGTCACCCCCTCTGTCAGGGAGGAGGGCACGTCCGCCAGCTGCCTCTCCGTGTCCTCCGTGGCCTTCTGCAAAGACAGGGACCGGTAGCCGGCCCCAAGGCATCACAGCCCTGCCCGGCCATCCGCACTGTCCTCCTGCCCAGTCCCCACCCCCATGACCCCTCTTTACACACACACTCACATACACACGCACACACACATGTGCACACTCACACACACTCACAGGGAGGGCACCTGGGGCTACACAGGTCATCAGAGCAAGTGGGGCTGCGTGGCCGGCTCTGGGCCTCCTGCTGTCACCTTTCTGTCCTTCTGACCAAATGGCCAGAGGCGGTGGGGAGTCCTGACATGAAATCCCCAGTGGGGGACAGCGTCCTCAAGGCGCGCCTTCTTCCACCTGCAGCCTCGGGACCTCGGCAGGCAACACGTGAACATTTTGCCATTAAGATCTCCAATGAAATGAGCTGGGCAGGGGGCTGTCTGTGGAATGTGGGTGCCTGGTTACCGGGGTTCCAAATTCTGTTGGGCTCTGTTGTCAGGGAAGTGAGGTCACCACTGCCTGGGGTCCCCTTACCCAACTTCCTCCTCACACAAGAGCCCCCCAAGGGGCCCCCTCCCCCGCTGCGGAATGCTCACCCTCCCCCCATGCCGCATCCACACAGTGACACCCTCACAGCCCACCCACAGCCCCCGGGAGGCCTGGGCGCAGCTGGTGTCTCTGCTGTGATGGCACAGAGCTGGGTTCAGACCTGGTTCCTGTGCGGGCCCAGAGCTGTGAACCTGGACAGACCCCGTGCCTCTCAGGGCCTCCCCAGGCTCCCCATCTGCACATCGGGGTATTCTGGCTTCTACTTCTAGGGACGCCATCAGGGGTAGGACCTTACACGTGTTCCATACCTGCTATCACAGGAGGCTGGGGCATACTTGGCAATGCAAGGATGAGCCAGGGGCTCAGCTTGGCATGGAACACAGCTCAGAGGGGCTTGGGTCTGCTCTGGCGTCCAGGCAAAGCCACCCCCCTCCTGCCTGTGTCCCAGCCCCCGTGGGAAGGTAGGAATGAACTGATTCTGACCTTGTCCCCTGGTGACACAGACTTCCAGGGGCTCCCATTAGGGTTAGGCTCAGGTCCCAGGGCCTCGTCTGTGCCCGTGTGCTGGGCAGTCCCCACAGTGGCCCCTAATACCCCTGAATCCTGGTCACACATCCCTGTGGAATCCCCTCCCCTCCAGGGTGGATGGCCTGTGACGGCGCTCTCAGGAATGGAATGGCACAAAATGCCGGGATGTCATTTCCAAGCTGGTGGAGGAAAGTCTGTGACTTCTCCTGGTTCCCTCTGTCCTGTGTTCGTTCTCTGTCTCTGTGTCTGTGTCTCTCCCAGGAGCAGGATCTGTGGGTTCCATGGGCGATGTGAGAAACCTCAGAAGCCTCCCTTGTCCCTGTTTCCCTCTCCGGTCCCGGTGCTCCAGTCCTTCCTAAGGCCTCCTCAACCTGACCAGAGCAGTGATTCTGGATTCTCTTCCACATGGGGACCCTGAGGCTGCAACAAGGATGGCCCTGACCTTGGTCTCCAGACTGGTGGCCCAGTGCTCTGCCCTGTTCTGCGTAGGCAGGTCCTCAGCCCCCCAAGCCCGAGTCTGTCCTCTGCTGAGAAGGACCAAGAGTGAGTACAAAGCATTTTCCCAAGACTGAGATCACAGGGGGTCGGGGATGGAGATCCAAGGCCAACAGGCTCTTCTACAAGCCCGTGGGACCCTTGGGACACTGCATCTCTGCAGCCCAAGTGACAGCAGAGTAAGCTGAGGCCTTTTGGGCTATAGCCCTCTGGACTTGGGGGTGGGTATCTCTTCCTACTCCGAGTGCTCAGGATGGTGGTGGACACCGGAACCCAGACCCTGTCTTTTCCCAGTGCCCTGGCAACCCCCGGGGGCCCTTGGGGACCCCTGACCATCAGCCTGGCCTGTCTCCCCTCCCCATGCTCTGGATCCGGGTCCTTGCCAGGAGTCCTGATGCCCTGCCCCATGGCCCAGCTGTCTCCAACCTCTTTCTTCTTTCCCCCTTGTCCCCCACCTCACTCCTGGGGTGTCCTCCCCTTCTGACCCCCAGCTGGGCAGTCAGAGTGGTGCGTGTGGGTGGGTTTGCAGGTGCACATGCCTCTACATGCCTGGGGATGCCAAGGTCATGTCCCCACATGGGACGGGGTGGGTAGCTCTCCCCGAGGATCTGAGGGGCTCTCACCCCCAAAGCGACCCTCATGGGAGGGTTGGGGCTGGCCCAGGACTGGAGAGCAGCCCTGCTCCTTGGGCTCTGCACCCCTCATTTGTCCTGGGCCAGTCCCTGCCTCTCTTGACCCAGGTTCCCAACTGTCCCTGAGGGTTGGACATGGAAACGCTTGAACATGGCCGCTCCTCCAGGGGTAGGTGGGGGACAGGTGCACCAGGCACCCAGGCCTCCCCACCGAGAGGGCCAGCCAGGTGTGTCATGGCCAGGTGTGCAAAGGAGACCTGCACGCAGCACCTGTACGGTGATCCAGCCCTGCAGCGGATGTACATGAGCCCCATGGCTCTGCACCTGACCGGTCCCCCACATCCCCTCACCACAGCCAACTGCTCTGTGGCCCCAAAGTCCACTGGGCCCCGCAATCACACCCACCCTGGGCGGCAGGCCTTAGGGTGCAAGGCCAGGTGGGTAGGACATCTGGGGACGCACAGGTCATTGAATACCCCTCCCACCCAGCTGGCCTGGAATGCAGACTCCCTCTCAGGGTCCAGCTAAGTGCAGGGCTGGGCCAGAGGACCTGGAGGCATCAGTGGAGGCCGACTCAGGACAGGGAGAAGATCAGTCTGCCCCTTCCCCTTCTCCTCTCCTCCTTCTGCCTTGTCTTCCTGGCAGGAGCCGGGACAGAGGTCCAGCCTGTCCCTGGCTGCAGCCCTGGCTGGAGTCAGAGGGGCGGGAAGGAGGCCGGGGAGGAGGGGCCCGCCAGCAGGATGCCCGAGTGTGAAGGGGGTCGTTACTGTAATGAGGGACCCCATGGGCGTTCAGGGATTTGAGCCCTTTGTAGACATGAGCCGTGGCCCCAGGACTCGGCCCCTGCCCCATCCTTCACTGTCCACAAGGCCCTGCATCCTCCCCAGCCCAGTCCTGGTCCACAGCCAGTCCTCCCTCCGGCCCCAGGAAATCCAGGGGCTCCAGGAGCTGCAAAATCATTACAAGCTGGAACCGAGCCATCCCTATGGGGCCTGGTTCCGGGTCCTGCAGCCCCACAGTGAGGAGAGGTGAGGCCAGGCAGGTGCGGGGAGAGGGCAGAGTGGACTCTCCCTGGGCCATGGATCCTTGGTCAGTGCAGACCCTGTTGTGTGCTGGGCACCCAGATTCCAGCTCCCAGGCAGGCTCCGGGAGGGAGACCAGAGTGTGGCTCCTGCTAGCTCAGACGTGTCACTTTGTTCTGTAGCTACAGCCTGTCTCACCAGCTGGACTCCCCCTCCTAGTCGGCCAGCTCACCTTCACGGTCAAGAACAGGCCATCATGAAGGTCAGGGGCCAGTGCGTGGCTTGTCAGGCAGGGAGGGCTTGCTTTCAACTCAGGGAGTCTCTGACTGGTCTAGCAGGAGCTCTGGAGGGCTGGCTTTCCAGCTTCTCTGCTGACCAGTTCTGGGACTGGAGCCATTTAGCTCCCCTCACTGGGCCTCGCTCTCCTCCTCTGTGCAATGGGGTGATGCTCAATGATCCCTCCCATGGCAGGAACATGTGGAGTGCTGGTGATCGACGTAAGCTGGACACAGAGCCTGGATTGCAGAGTGCAGAGGGGAATGGTGAGCGGTGTGGGCAGTGAGCACTCCTTCCCCCAAAAGCAATTCAGCTTTTCCATGCAGCCACCAGGCCCCTGGCTGGGAGCCCAGGAGCAGTGGCCGACCACACTCCTGACACCAGGCCCCTGCGTGTGGCTCTTCCTCAGCACTGGGAACACGGTGGGGACCCTGGCACACGGGGCCAGCTCCTCTCTCTGAGGGAAGGAGAACAAAGAAGACTTTTCTTGGGATCCCCCAAGGCCACGTAAGAGGGGAGGAGGCTGCCCCCAAACAGTACATTGAAATTCTGCTTCTGTTAGGACCTGAGCGTTGGAGTTTGGTTCTTTCACTTGCTGGGCTGATGAGACACACTTGCTCTCCATGACTCCTCCTCAGATGAAGAGCTCTTGCAGGTTCCGGGAGTCCTGGAACTGGGGTGGGGAGAGGAGCCAGTCCCCTCCCTGGCTCCTGAAGGAGACCTGTCCTCCCAAAGACAGGATGGTTTCGGGTCGTGATCCTGGGCTAGCGTTGGAGACAGTCTGTCACTGCTCCTGACTCTGGGACTGAGGGGGCCTTTCTCAGGCATAGCAATGCCCACGGAAGGCAGGGGCTTCAGAAAGAACACATTTCTGGACTGGTCCCGCCCCAGGACGGTGGCTGCCTTCCCCAGCTCCGGAGGAAGAGGGATATCCTCTGCTCTTTGGTGGTGGTCCTCTGACCCATGAGCAAGCCCTGAAAAGTTTCTAGGCCTCCTCTGGAAGTGCACCAGCCCTGAGTGGGCCAGTCACTGTCCACACATGAAGATGGACAACGTTTTGAGGAAGTTAGGGAGGTGATCCGGTGCAAATGGCCTGTGGATTGGTGGGGCTGGCTGCTTCCATGCCCTCCAGTGGGCCCCCTTTCCCTGGATAGGAATCCTCCTGGAGTCTGGTCTCTGCCCTTGGAGCTCCCTTCCTGCTGGTTTCAGAACCAAGGGAGAGACTGTGGTGTGGCTTGGAAGGCTCCACCCCAGCCTCCTCCCTTTCGCACACATCACTGCTCCCCAAGAAGCAGGGGCTGTTGCTCCCACATGCCCCACACAATTAGGGTCGAGGGAAAAATCAAAATTATTCAAAGCAGCCTTTTACTGTTTAAAAGTTGAGCTTGAGGGCCACCTGGGTGGCTCAGTCATTAAGCGTCTGCCTTCGGCTCAGGTCATGATCCCGGGGTCCTGGGATCGAGCCCCGCTTCGGGCTCCCTGCTCTGCGGGCAGCCTGCTTCTCCTTCTCCCACTCCCCCTGCTTGTGTTCCCTCTCTCACTGTGTCTCTCTCTGCCAAATAAATAAATAAAATATTTAAAAAAAAAAAGTTGAGCTTGACTTTTTAGTTTTTCTAAATGTGTCATCTAGATATTTTGACATGCCGATTTTCTCTGTAGCTTCTTTGGTGGTGGAGTCAGAAGGAGAGCCTTTGAGAATTCTGGATGCTGGTGGCATCAAGGGGCTTGGCGTCAGGAGCACAGGTTGAGTTCTGGAACTGCTTGCCTGACCCTAGGTGAGTCAGGTTATCCCACAGAGCTTCCATTGACTCCTTATGATATTGCTGGAATCTAATATCTATGGAAAGGCTTTTTCCACAGAAACTGTTCTGCCTAATGAAGAGCAATTAAAAATGAGGTGATCTGGGCTGTATTATTCTGTGAATAATAGTTTTAACCCCCCCCCCCCCGTCATAGGATATGGTGTTTTATTGTACAAGGAGTGCTCAGAAGGCTGCAATGAATCAGGTCTCAGAGCATGTCCATGTTCCATTGATACATTACTTACATTTTGCCCAGGTAGGAAGGTAAGTGGAGAGAAATACGACAGAAGGGGAAAGTAGTGAACCCTTCATTAGGTAGCCTTCCACCTTTCTCATGAAAGCCTTGGGCCAGTGTCATTTTGGAAGAAGAGGGGGCGTCCTGGAGCACTGCAGCGGATGGGGGAGTTCCAGGTCTGGGTAAAGCTGACATGGGGTCTCAGAGGAGAGCTGAGTGCATCGAGCAGGAGGGTGTGGGCAGGGCGGGCTCCAGGGGTGGCTGTGGGTCTCCCGGGTGAGAGTGGTGACAGGTGGAGGGCCGTGAGGAGGTTCCTGGCCGAGGACAGGTGAGGCCCAGGTGGAGAGCTGGCCAAGCACCTTCTGTGCCACCAGCCTCACCCAACATACACGACGTCATCATCTGTCCCTGTCACTCCAGTTCAGACGTCTCAGAGGTGCCAGGCCAAGACGTTTGTTTGAGCTTCTTTCTTTGTGTGTGTGAAGTTTCAAAACTTTGATTATGGAAATGACAGGTCATCAGAACATCTGTTACTCTTTTATTTCTTGCTCTTCTTTCCATCACCAAAGTGAATCATACCTGCTAGTGGAAGGGGCTCTCTGTGTGTTTTTATATCCCGATTTAATTAAACAGTGGGAAAATAATCTTCTGAAATATTATGAGAATCCTTGGTGGGTGTTTATGTTTTCCTCTTCCGTGAGCCACATTCTGATATTAGAAATTATGTTTTAAAGTAAGCACAGCCTCAGAGCTGTAACAGGGCGCCGTGCCCTTTGTGAGAGGGACACATGGAGGAGTGTAGGTTCTTTAGGAGCTCGTGGAGTGGTGCATCGTGCTCCCAACAGAAATCAAGCCCCCTGTTAGCCTTCCCCAAGGGGCTGCTTACGTGGCCCATCCTTGGCTCTGGAAGCTTGACCCGGTGAGTCACTTGTGACTTGAGCTGGGGAATTTATGAAGAAAACGGAAGGAATCCTGGAGGGTGCCTGCATCCTTTGTACTCGGACAACTCCACGTAGCAAAGGAACTCATCATCCCGTGAGGCGTGTGGGGATCCCTGAGGGAAAGGGCTTCGCTTCGTGGGCTGAGGTAGTGTCTTCATCCTTATCTGGACCAGAGCCATGTTGTGTGGCTATGGAGATCCAGACCCTTATGTGACCATGTCATTATTATTATTATTTTAAGAAAACAATATAGACATTGACTTTGAGATACAAATATCATAAAGAAAAACACAAGGTCAAATATATATATATATATATATATATATATAATGATTGAACTCGTGGCCTCTCTCATTAGTATGGGTAATGTAGGGCTGCCTGTATGAGAAAGACCAAGGAATTATATTTCAATTAGAAGTGTGCTGTGCACACGTAGTGTTTTATTCTGTCATTTGCCTTATTTTTCTGGAGGGAACATGGAGTGGTGACTGGAGCTTGGTTTCTGATTTTAAGGAATGTGAGACAAGTGAATTGAAAGAGCAGTGTTGATGCTGACATGGTGCTCAATGCCCAGTGAGCGAAGGTTTGAAGCTTGGACTTGGAAGCCTTAGTGTTCAGCGAGGATGTTGTCCGAGTTTCCAGCACATCGAGTCACCTGGCTGGTGTGCCTAATCGGGCCAGTTCCTGCCTTTCTAAGGGCAGTTTGAAAGTGGCTTGAAACCCTAGGGTACTTGTGGAGTGGTCTGGATGGGACACCTGTGTGGGCCAGTGTAGACGCCACCCAGGGAATTCCAGAGCTAATGGTGAGCACATTTGTGAGGCTGGAGTTTGCTTCTCTGTGAGAAGCATTGAGCTGCAGTGGAAAGACATCGCTGGGTCTTATGACTCACTGTGTGAGCAGGTCTGAGCCTGGCAGGGTAGTCGGATCAGATAGCTGGGAGGTTGTGATGCCGTGGTGGTGGACCGTCGCTCATGATGGACAGGCCAGCTTGCTACAGGAACAGGGACTGGGCTGTACTCCCTGGCCAGCCCTCCTGCTGCAGATGTGATAAGAGAGTTGCTTCCTGTTTGGTGCTTGAGCCCTCGGCTCAGCAGGGTGGTTGGTGGAAAGTAGCCCACAGGCAGCATTATCGATTCTTGCCCATTGTGCCCCCTGCTTCCTCAGGGGAGGCACAGCAGATGTCCTCTGCCTGGTGTGTGTGAATTCAGCCGGCAGAAGCAGTTCTTCCAGAGCCCCACCCCTGAGAAATCCTCTCCACATTCCTGTGCTGTGTGTAAGACGTCGTTTTTCATTTGGAACTGAAATCTCAGCTCCTGCCATTTGGTTCTGAGGCCACACAGGACACCAGTATCTATGCAGTTCTACTTCTCCATGGGGCCTGATGTGCGAGACTCAGGCTGAGCCTGGTCGGCCTGTTGATGCTGCTGCAGGCTCCTTCCTGGAAAATGTGCAGCAAAGCCTGGTTTGTGATGATATCACAGGAAAGAGGGACAGGTGCACCACTCTGCCTGACTGCAGGAGTATTCCGGACGTCAATCCCAGGTGGTTGGTGCAGGGAGGAGAGATGTCTGTTTCCCAGGACCTTGGCCAGAGGGAGAGTTGGATCCTGGGATGGGTCTCTGCTCAGCTTTCTCAGATGAGCACCTCAGGCAAGGAGAGGAAGTGTGAGTGCTCACCTGTAATTGAGGAAGGTGTCTGGCTTCAGGTCTCATGGGCAGGTGGATTCCTCATGTGGCTCATTTTCCTGATAGTGTTCAGGGTGCAGTCGATGGACCCCTGGTCCTTGGCATCCTGGCTGTGCAAGAGCCCTGGGGCGCCTTTTCCCCCGGGGCTTTGGACCAGGAAATCGGAGGGAGTCAGTGGTGAAAGCGTCAGCGTAGGCCTTCGTTTCTGCCCTGCCGAGATGGACTGGTGACTGTGATAACTGCTACGGAAATACGGAGCAGGAGACAGGGCTGGGGTGCTGCAGGGGAGGTAAGGGTGGTGCTTGCTATTCCCATAGAGCCAGGTGGGACTTCACTAGGAAGGTGATCCTTGAGTCAAGATCTAAAGAAGGTGAGTGATATCACATCAAGAGCATTCTAAACGGAAGGAAAGCATGTGCAAAAGTCCTGAGGCAGGAGCATACCAGGTATGTCCAGAAGTAGCAGGAAGGCCCTGTGGCCATGGGAGACAGCCTAGGACATGACCTCAGGGAGGTGACAAAGGGAGACAGAAAGCCATTGCAGTGCTGTGACCCCATGGGACCCTGTTTCACTGGGCCATCCTGGCTACAGTGTTGAGAATAGATGACAGAGGATTGAGGATGGGTAGGGGAGGTCCATGATGAAGCTTTTCCAGGAACTCAGGCAAGAGATGGCCTTTAGTGTGGACCAGACAGGTGGCCTTGGAAGCAGTGGTCAGTCCTATTCTGAGTACGTTTAAGATGGAGCTTACCAGATTTGCTGATGGGTTAGATACTGGGAATGGGAGAAAGGAGGAATTGGGGTAACTCCCAGCTGTGGCTGGTTGTCCTGAGCGAGGAGAAGGAGGAGGTTTCTGGGGGTAGGAGGTCGTCTGTGTTCCACATGCTCAGGAAGGTGCCTTTCACGGTGGATCTGCTGATGTGCGTGTCCAGGAGAACAGTTAACATCTACTCCCTCAGCAACTTTCAAGTACAAGTATCCCCCAATTTTTAAAAGTTCACGGTACACATGGCTTTTTTTCTTTTTTTTTTTTTTAAAGACCTATGTTATTACCCGGCTTCATTACCCAGAATCCTGAAGAGGATTTTGCTCTTATGAAAAAAGTCGAAAAGTGAGCATTGCGTTCATCATCTGTTTTGCGGGGAGCCACTGCAGGGGCAGCGTGCACCTCAACCAGGTCTTTCCTGGGAACCGCTCTCCACGTCCAGCCCCCAGCACTTTGAAATGTGTCTGTGAGCATCTGCTGTGCTTCATCTCCATTTATTTTGGGCATCTGTTAGGAAGTCGTGTCCCGAGGCCTAGGAAAAGCCAAAGAGAAGTCGTTTTTGGAGTCTGAGTACGCTATTTTTTTCTGTATAAATGAATGGTAATTCTTCCTTTGGTCTACACCATTCTTGCTGTGAAAGGTTTCCTTCCTAGGAAGGAAGGAAACTACTTTCAAATAGCGGGGGAATCTGTACCCCATCCTGCAGGGTTAGCTTTAGTCTCCATGCTGCACAGAACGTTCCATGACTTATGCATTTTATCACTCAAACATTGTGCCTTTTTTTTTTAAAGATTTTATTTATTTATTTGAGAGAGTGAGAGAATGAGAGATAGAGAGCATGAGAGGGAAGAGGGTCAGAGGGAGAAGCAGACTCCCCGCTGAGCAGGGAGCCCAATGTGGGACTCGATCCTGGGACTCCAGGATCATGACCTGAGCCGAAGGCAGTCGCTTAACCAACTCAGCCACCCAGGCGCCCAAACATTGTGCCTTTACCACCTTCCCCCATTCCTCCCCCATCCCTGGATCTGGCAACCAGCAATCTGTTCTCAGTATCTGTGCATTCAGTATTTTTTTTTTCCATGTGGAACGTCCATGAACATCTGGTATTTGTCTTTCTGTGTCTGAGTTACTTAGCATAATGCTCCCAAGGTCTCTGTTTCTATGTCTGGCTACTGTGAAGAATGCTGCAGTGAACATGGGAGTGCATCTATCTTTTTGAGGTAGTGTTTTTGTGTTCTCCAAATAAATCCACCCAGAGCAATCACTGGGTCATGTGGTAGTTGGATTCATTTTTCCAGGAACCTCCATACTCTGTCACAGGTGCTGCACCAATGTACATTCCCACCAACAGTGCACAGGGTCCCCTTTTCTGCACACCCTTGACCACACCTGGCACCTGGTGTCTGTCTCTGGGACAAATGCCATCCCAACAGTTGTGAGGAGATAGCAGATTACGGGTTTGACTTAGGTTTCCCTGACGACGATTAGTGATGTTGAACAACTTTTTCTGTGTCTTTTGGCCACCTGGGTGCCATCTTTGGAAAGTATCTATTCACATATTCTCCCCATTTTTTATACAGATTTTTTTGTCTGTTTTGATTTGTATGAGTGTTTTGTATATTTTGGATATTTGCCTCTTCTCACACATATGATTTGCAGATTTTTTTTTCTCATTGGGTAGGTCTCCTTTTAAGTTTTGATGGTTTCTTTTGCCATGTAGAAATTTCAGTTTGATGTCGTTCCCCTTGTTTATTTTTGCATTTGTTGCCTTTGCCTTTGGTGTCCGATCTAAGACTCTTTTCCAAAACCAATGTCGAGAAACTCACTACCTGTGTTTTGTTCTCGGAGGTTTATGGATTCCGGTCTTATATTCAAGTCATTCATCCATTTAAAATTTTTGTGTATGCTGTAAGAAAGCGATCCAGCTCCATTCTTCTGCATGTAGTGTGCGGTTTTCCAGGACCGTTCACTGAAGAGGCAGTCCTTTCCCCGTTGTATATTTTCTGCTCCTGTGTCGTAAGTTAAGGCCATGCATGTGTGGGTTAGTTTCTCAGGTTTCTTCTTCTTCTTCTCCTCTTCCTCTTCCTTCTCCTCCTTCTTCATTTTTTTGTTTTACAGTTTATTTTTTGGGAAAGTATTTTTCCTGTTGGAATATATGCAGTGTGGACTTTATTGATTACATGTTCATACTATTTGTTAGGACATTTCTCTGACGTGTGTTTTTGTAAATGACTTGCCGGATTTATAGCTTTCAACAGGTTTAACATTTGGGCAGAACTACTCAAAATGTTATATTCTTCCATCAGATCAGAGATTGTGTCTGATTGTCTTTTGTGATGCTGTCAGTTGTGATGATTGATATCTCTGTTTCTTTTCCCTGATAGGTTTATTAAAGTGATTTTAATATTTCTTAAAAACGTGGATTCTAAATCACTCTTATTTAATAATCTGTGTTTATATAAAACAAGTTTAAATAAATGCATTTATTGGAATCAGCTGTTGAAACAGGACATAAATATGAATTCCCGTTCAGAGTTAATAATAATTACATCAGAACTAAGTCTAAATATACCTTTAATGTACTGACTCTAATGAGTAAACTTTGCCAAAAGTGCTATGATTATCATTTCCTGAGCTTTCTATTCGGTTCCATTGACCTGTGTGTCTGTTTCTGTATCAGCACCATACAGTTTTGATGAGCACAGCTTTGTAATCTAGCTTGAAATCCGGGCGTGTGGTGACTCCTGCTCTCTTCTTTCTCCAGATTGCTCTGGGTATTTGGTGTCTTCTGTGATTCCATACAAATTTTAGGACTCTCTTCTATTTCTTTGAATAATGGCACTGGAATTCAGGTAGGGATTTCATCACATCTGTAGATTGTTTTGGTTGCTATGGACATGTGAACATGATTAACTCTTCCGGTTAATGAGCAGGACGAATGCTTCCGTTTATTTGTGTCATCCTCTGTTTCTTTGACCCATATACGCCCCCTCAATGTACATGTGTTTTTCCTTACTTTTCCAACATGTGTGCAGTGTACCAAGTCTTTCTTATTCTTGGTTACTTTTCTCCTAGGTTTTTTTTTCTTGATGCAATTGTAAATGGCATTGCTTTCTTATTTTCTCTTTGTGAAGGTTTGTCATTAGTACACAGAAATGCAACAAGTTGGGACACCTGTGTGGCTCAGTCGGTTAAGCATCTGTCTTTGGCTCAGGTCACCATCCCGGGGTGCTGTCATCGAGATCTGCATTGGACTTCCTGCTCAGTGGGGAGTCTGCATCTCCCTCTCCCTCTGCTGCTCACCCTGCTTGTGCTGTCTCTCTCTGTCAAATAAAGTCTTTAAAAAAAGAAATGCAACAGGTCTCTGTATGTTGACTTTGTATCCTGCAGCTTTACTGAATTTGTTTATTCTAACAGTTTTGTTGGAATCTTTATGGAATTCTATATATAGTATCATGTCATTTGCAAACACTGACAGTTTTCCTATTTGGATTTCATCTTTTCTTTCTTTCTTTTTTTCTTTTTGTCTGAATGCTTTGGCTAGGGCTTTCAATACTATGTTGAATGAAAGTGATGAGAGTGGGCATCTTTGTCTTGGTTTTTTGTTTTTTTGTCTTTTTTATTTTTTTTTTTATAATATGTTATATATTTATTCATGAGAGTCAGAGAGAGAGAGGCAGAGGCAGAGAGAGAAGCAGGCTCCCCGCCTAGCAGGAAGCCCGATGCAGGACTCGATCCCAGGACCCTGGGATTGTGACCCGAGCCGAAGGCAGACGCTTAACCATCTGAGCCACACAGGCGCCCTCTTTGTCTTGTTTTTGATCTTAGTGGAAATGTTTTCAGCTTTTCCCCCTTGGGTATGATGTCAGCTGTGAGCTTTTCATATATGGACTTTGTTATCTTGAGGTATGTTCCCTCTATACCCAGATGGTTTAGAGTTTTTATCATAAATGCATATTGAACTGTCAAGTGTTCTTGTTGAGGTACAGCGGAATGTGGGGGTTTGCTGGGATAGGCGTGCAGATTTCTCCAGGTCAAAGACCTTTCCGTAGTTCCAAATGACGCAGGATCCTTCTCGGTGGCAGCCTGAGTTCTCTCCTATTATTGAGGTGTCCCCAGTGCCCAGAGCTTTGTAGCCAGTACTCTGGGGAAAAACCCATCAGAACCCAAGCCAGGGTTAGGGTTCGGGACTACGGGCATGACAGGCCCGATCTGCTAGCACTGTGGCAGGCTTTCCAGGGGACTGAGTTGAGGGCGTGAATCAGGATGAATGTCATGTCAGGGATTTTGGCCAGGGGGCCGCTGAAAGTGGGGGTTCGCTAGGATGGGCATCCGGAGTTCCCAATGGCGAGGTTTCCTTCTGTGTGTCAGTCGGAGTCCTCTGGTATTGCTCAGTTGTCCTCAATCCCTGGAGTTTAGAGGAAGGCCTCTGAGGACAGACCCTTCAGAAGCCAAAATAGGGTTAAGGTTAGGGCTTATGTGCATGGCAGGCCCGATCTACCAACACAGTGGTGAGCTTCCCGGGGAGCTGAGTTGTGGGCATGGGTCAGGGTGAGTGCCAGGCCCAGGATTTTAGGCCCGACCACTGAATGTGGGAGACTGATGGGGTGGACATGCAGGTTTCTCTTGCCCTGAATGCTTTCTGGAGTCCAAACGGTGAGGTTTCCTTCTGGGTGTAGGCTGAGTCTTCTGGTACTTCTCAGGTGTCCCATTTCCTGGGACTTTGGAGCCAGGCCTCTGGGGACAGATCCCTTAGAAGCCAACCTAGGGTTAGGATAATGGCCTAGGGTTATTTCAGCCACATCTGCCAACACTGTGTCATGCTTCCCAGGGCTCTGAGTTGGGGGATGGGTCAGAGTGAGTGTCAGGCTCAGGGTAGGCCACCAGGGGACCCCTGAATGTGGGGTTTTGCTGGGATGGGCAAGTAGGGTTCTCCTGCTCTGAATGCTTTCCAGGTTTCCAAATGGCACAGTTTCCTTCTGGGTGGCAGGCTGAGTTCTTTGGTATTTCCCATGTGTCATCAATCTCTGGGGCTTTATTGCCAGGCCTCTGGAGACAGAGCCCACAGAAGCAAACCCTGAGTAAGGGTTAGGGCCTGTGGGTGTGGCAGGCCCAATCAGCTTGCACCATGGAATGCTTCCCAGGGGCATGAGTTGACCACATGGGTCACAGTGAGATTAAGGTGAGGGTTTGCAGCCACTGAAAGTAGGGGTATGCTGGGATGGGCGTGCAGAGTTTTCCTACTCTGAATGCTTTCTTGAGTTCCAAATAGTGTGTTTTCCATCTGGGTGGCAGGTTGAGTCCTCTCGTATTGCACTGGTGTCCCGAATCCCTGAGGCTTTGGAGCCAGGTCTCTGGGGAAAGAAACCTCAGAAGCCTACCTAGGATTAGGGTTAGGCCATAGGGGCATGGCTGTCGATGTGCCAGCACTGTGGCAAGCTGGGGTCTGAGTTGAAGGCATGAATCAGGGTGAGTGTCAAGCTCAGGGTTGGTGGCCGGGTGTCCTCTGAATGTTGAGGTTCGCTGGAATTGGTGTGCAAACATCTCCTGCTGCGAATGCTTTCTGGGGTTCCAATTGGCATGGTTTCCTTCAGGGTGGCTGGCTGTGTCCTCTTGTATTGCTCAGATGTCCCCATCTATAGTGCTTAGGAGCCAGGCCTCTGGAGACACAACCCTAAGAAACCAACCTGTGTTTATAAGGCCTAGGGTCAGGGCGAACTGTACGTGTCCACACTGGGGAGAGCTTCCCAGAGGTCTGTGTTGATGGCATTGTTCAGGGTGAGTGGCAGGGTCAGGGTCTGCCGCCAGGGGGCCAATAGATGTGGGTTATGACTGGGATGAGCATGCTGAGGTCTCCTGCTCTGAATCCTTTCCATAGTTCCAAATGGTGGATTTTCCTTCTGGGTGGCAGCGTGACTCCATTGAAATGGCTCAGGTGTCCTGAATCCTTGGGGCTTTGGACCCAGGTTCTGGGGACAGACCACTCAGAAGTCAACCTAGGGTTAGTCTTTGGGCTTAGGGCCATGACAGGCCTGATCTGCCGGGGCTGTGATGAGCTTCCTGGGGACTGATCTGAGGCCATGTGTCGGGAAGCGTCAGGCTCAGGGATTGTGGCCTGGGCACATTGCACTTGGGGTTCGTTGGGATGGACCAGCACAGTTCTGCGCTGAATGGTTTCTGGAGTTCCCAATGGCACGTTTTCCGTTTTAGTGGCAGGCTGAGTCCACTTGTACGGGTCAGGTGTCCTAAATCCCTGGGAACTGAGCCAGGCCTCTGGGGACAGACCCCTCAGAAGTCTCCATAGGATCATGGTTAGGACATGGGGGCATGACAGGCCCGAAGTGCCGACGCTGCGGCAAGGTACGGGTGTTTTGACTTAAGGGCGTTCATCAGGATGAGTGTCAGGCTCATGGATTGCGGCCAAGGGGCCGATGAACCTGGGGCATCCCTGGGATGGGCATGCAGTGTACTCCTTCTCTGAACACTGTCCTGAGTTCCACATGGCGTGTTTTCCTTCTGGGTGAGAGGCTGAGTCTTCTGGTCTTGCTGGAGCCAGCCTTCGTGGACAGATCCCTCAGATGCCTCCGTAGGCTGACGGTTAGGACCTGTGGGCACGGCAGACCTGACATGCAAGCTCTGTAGCCTGCTCAGTAGGGTTTGTCTAGAGGGTGTGGGTCAGGGTGAGTGTCAGGCTCAGGGTTGGCCGCCAGAGGGCGCCAAATTTGTACGTTGGCTGGGATGGGCATTCCGAGTTCTTGTGTTCTGAACGCTCTCCAGAGTTGCAAGTAGTGTGTTTGATTCTTTTCGGCAAGCTGAGTCCTCTGGTGTCGCTCAGGTATTGCCATTCCGGGGGCTTTGGAGCCAGGCTTCTGGGGACAGAAACTTAGAAGCCAACCTAGGGATAGACTTACGGCCTAGGGTCATTTCATCCCTGATCTGCCCACGCTGGGGCAAGCTTTGGGGGGCGGGCGATCTGAGTTGGGGGCATGGGATTAGGGTGAGTGTAAAGCTCAGGGTTTGCGGGCAGGGGCCTTTGAAAGTGGCATTTCGCTGGGATGGGCACGCAGAGTTCTCCTACTCGGAAAGCTTTGCCCTGAGTTCCCAATGGTGCGGTTCCTTTCTGGGAGACAGGCTGAATCCTCTGGTATTGCTCAGGTGCCCCGAATCCCTGTGGCTTTAGAGCCAGGCCTCTGGGGCCAGAGCCCTCAGAGGCCCGCAGGGGATAGGGTTAGGGCCTAGGGGCATGGCAGGCCAGACATGGCAGCATCGGGGGTTTGTCTTGAGGGCGTGGGTCAGGTTGAGTGTCAGGCTCGTGGTTTGCCACCATAGGATGCAAAATTTGTGCATTCCTTAGGATGGGCATTCAGAGTTCTCCTGCTCTGAATGCTTTCCGGAGTTCCAAATGCTGCGTTTTCCTTTTGGGTGGCAGCCTGAGTCGCTCGATATTGTTCTGGTGTCCCGAATCTGTGGGGCTTTGGAGCCAGGCTCTGGGGACTGACCCCTCAGAAGCCAACCGAGGGTGAGGGTTAGGACATAGGGGCACGGGAGACCTGACCTCCCAGCACTGCGTCGAGGTTCCCGGGGTGAGGGTTGAAGGCGTGGGTCAGCATGAGTGTCTTGTTCTTCTTTTCGGCCGGGGGACCGCTGAAAGGGTGGGTGCGCTGGGATGGGCATGCAGCGTTCTCCTGCTGTGAATCCTTTCCGGAGTTCCAGATGGTGGGGTTTCTCACTGGGTGGCAAGCTCAGTCCTCTGGTATTGCTCAGGTGTCCCTTGCCTTTGGGGCTCTGGAGCAAGATCTCCGGGAACAAAGCATTCAGGAGCCAATCTAGGCTTGGGGTTAGGGCCTAGGGGCACGGCATGCAGAGTTCTCCTGCTCCCGGTGCTTTCAGAAGTGCCAAATGGCGCATTTTGCTTTGTGGTGTCAGGCTGAGTCCGCTGGTATTGCTCAGGTGGCCCAAATCCCCGGGGCATGGAGCCAGGGACCTAGGGAGAGTGCTCTCCGAAGCCAAGTGAGGGTTAGGGTTAAGGCCCAGGTGCACGGCACTCCTGGTCTGCGGGAACTGTGGCGAGCTTGGGATGGGCTGTATGTCTTGAGGGTGGGGGTCAGGTTGAGTGTCAGGCTCAGGGTTTGCCGCGAGGGGGTGCAGAAAGTGTAGTTTCGCTGGGATGGGCATTCAGAGTTCTGCTCTGAATGCTTTCCAGAGTCCCAGTGGCGGGGTTTCCGTCTGGGTGGCAACCTGAGTCCCTTGATACTGCTCGGGTGTCCTGAATCCTTGGGGCTTTGGAGCCAGTCTCTGGGGACAGACCACTCAGAAGCCAACCTAGGGTTAGTCTTTGGGCTTAGGGCCATGACACACCTGATGTGCCGGCGCTGTGATGAGCTTCCCGAGGTCTGAGTTGAGGCTGTGGGTTGGGGGAGCATCAGGCTCAGGGATTGCGGACTGGGCACATTGAACTTGGGGTTCGTTGGGATGGACCGGCACAGTTCTCCTGCTCTGAATGCTTACCGGAGTTCCCAATGGCACGTTTTCCTTTTTAGTGGCAGGCAGAATCTTCTGGTCCTGGTCAGGTGTCCCAAAGCCCTGGGGCTTTGGAGCCAGGCTCTAGGGACAGAGTGCTTAGAAGCCAACCTAGGGTTAGGCTTAGGGGCATGAGAGGCCTGATGTGCCGGCTCTGTGATGAGATTCCTGGGGTCAGAGTTGAAGCCATGGGTCAGGGCGGAATGTCAGGCTCAGGAATTGCAGCCTGGGCATATTGAACTTGGGGTTCGTTGGGATGGATGGGCACAGTTCTCCTGCTCGGAATGCTTACTGGAGTTCCCAATGGCACGTTTTCCTTTTTAGTGGCAGGCTGAGTCCTCTGGCACTGGTCAGGTGTCCCAGATCCCTGGGGCTTTGGAGCCAGGCTCTGGGGACAGAGCGCTCAGAAGCCAACCTAGGGTTAGGCTTACGGCTTAGGGGCATGACAGGCGCTTCCCTGGGTCTGAGTTGAGGCCGTGGGTCAGGTTGAGTGTCAGGCTCAGGTTGGCCGCCAGAGGGCACCAAATTTGTGCGGTGGCTGGGATGGGCATTCAGAGTTCTCGAGTTCTGAATGCTCTCCGGAATTCCAAGTAGTGTTTTTGAATTCTTTTTGGCAAGCTGAGCCCTCTGGTGTCGCTTAGCTATTGCCATCCCGGGGGCTTTGGAGCCAGGCTTCTTGGGACAGACGCTCAGAAGCTAACCTAGGGATAGGGTTATGGCCTAGGGTCATTTCAGCCCTGATCTGCCCACGCTGGGGCAAGCTTTGGGGGGCAGGGGATATGAGTTGGGGCGTGGGTGAGGGTGAGAGTCAGGTCGGGGTTTGCAGGCAGGGGGCCGTTGAAAGTGGCATTTCGCTGGGATGGGCATGCAGAGTTCTACTCGGAAACCTTTGCCGCAGGTTCCCAATGGTGCAGTTTCCTTCTGGGATACAGGGTGAATCCTCTGGTATTGCTAAGGTGACCCCTATCCCCGTGGCTTTAGAGCCAGGCCTGTGGGGCCAGAGCCCTCAGAAGCCAGCGAGGGATAGGGTTAGGGCCTAGGGGCACGGCAGGCCCCACGTACCAGCACTGTGGCCTGCTTCCCCGGGATTTGTCTTGAGGGCCTGGGTGAGGTTGAATGTCAGGCTCAGGGTTTGCCGCTAGAGGGCGCAAAATTTGTGCATTCCTTGGGATGGGCATTCAGAGTCCTCCTGCTCTGATTGCTTTCAGGAGTGCAAATGGTGCCTTTACTTTCTGGGTGGCAGCCTGAGTCCCTCGATACTGCTCGGGTGTCCCGAATCTTTGGGGCTTTGTAGCCAGGTTCTGGGGACTGACCCCTCAGAAGCCAGCCTAGGCTGAGTGTTAGGACATAGGGACACGGGAGGCCTGATGTGCCAGCACTCCGTCGAGGTTCCTGGCGGTGGGGGTCAAGGGCGTGGGTCACCGTGAGTGTCTTGCTCTTCTTTTCGGCCAGGGAACCGCTGAAAGTGTGGGTTTGCTGGATGGGCATGCCACGTTCTCCTGCTGTGAATCCTTTCCGGAGTTCCAAACGGTGGGCTTTCTTTCTGGGTGGAAGGTGAGTCCTCTGGTATTGCTCTGGAGCGAGCCCTAGGGAACAAAGCACTCAGGAGCCAACCTAGGGTTGGGGTTAGGGCCTAGGGGTTAAGGCCTAGGGGTTAGAGCATGGGGGTTAGGGCGTAGGGGTTAGGGCCTAGGGGTTAGAGCGTAGCGGTTAGGGCATAGGGGTTAGGGTGTAGGGCCTAGGGTTAAGGTTAGGGTTAAGGCCTAGGGTTAGGGCCTAGGGTTAGGGTGTAGGGTTAGGGTTAGGGGTTAGGGGTAAGGGTATGGGTTAGGGTATGGGTTAGGGTTAGGGTTCGGGTTAGGGTTAGGGTACGGGTTAGGGTATGGGTTAGGGTTAGGGTATGCGTTAGGGTTAGGGTACAGGTTAGGGTATGGATTAGGGTTAGGGTACGGGTTAGGGTTAGGGTATGGGTTAGGGTTAGGGTACGGGTTAGGGTACGGGTGCTCTGGGTTCTGCTGACACTCTTCACAGTGTCCACAGGAGAAGGGTGGCCCATGTGAGTGCTCACTGGCTCTTTGTAGCAGATCATGCTAGAGCAGAGGGGCAGCTTGGGCAGGGAGTCTCAAACTCTGCATCGTTTGTGTTCTAGTCTTCCAGCAAATACACCATACGCTCTTGCACCCACCAGGTAAGACATGGCTCTGCCTTCTAGGAGCGGGCAACCTGGAAAGTGGACGAGATTAAGACAAAGTACACAGCATAGTGATCTCCTGAAAATCATTTTTGAGTGGCTGAAGGCCAGAGGGAGGATGGGTCTATTTGGTGTCTCCCTGTGCTACCCTTCTGGTCTCAGTTAAGGGTAGACAGAGGGATGTATGTATTCAGTGCCACATTAGATGACTGGGGACTTCCTTTGGGCCTGGGAGGACCACCGCTCAGAAGGTAGGGTCAATGCTGTGCCAGAAGCCCAGGACTTTTAAAGGCAGGTGAAGCTGGGTATGAACTGGTGAGCTGGGCCTGAGCAGGTGTGAGCCAGGAGTAAGCAGGGCAGGGCAGAACTCCTGGGCCTCCACCTGTCCTGGGGTTAGGACCTCCCGTCCCTGGAGACCTCCCCTTGATGGCCCTCCAACAGCCCTGAGAACAAGCCCTATAGGGAGGGTAGTCTACCTCAGGAGACTGCGGTCCTGGGGCCCGCAGTGTTGAGCATCCCCTTCCTCTTGCCATCTCTGGGCTCAGATATGCAAGCCTCACCTGTGATACAGGTCTTGACTTTCCCATGGCTCTTTCCTCAGGGGTCCCCCTGACAGTTGGTGTTTGCCCTTGGTGCAGGGTCCTGAAACACTCTGTGGACGCCACCTGTGAGGAGCAGGGCCCAAGCCCTGGGTACCGCATGGAGCTGTCCATCTTCTATGTGGTCTACTTCATGGTCTTCCCCTTCTTCTTCGTCAACATCTTTGTGGCCTTGATCATCATCACCTTCCAGGAGCAGGGGGACAAGGTGATGTCTGAATGCAGCCTGGAGAAGAACAAGGTGGGTGCCTCTCTCTTCTGCCCCATGTGCACGTGTGCATTGGATGCTCTGCTGGGCTCCCCTGATGGGCAGAACCACTGGAGTTCCCTTCCGCATGGGACTCGCTCATCACCGCATAGCTGGTGGCCAGCACAGGGGCAGGGAGGGACCGAGTGTGGCTGGTCAGAGCTGCCTGCGAGGACGGAAGAGACAGGTGTGGGGTGCAGTGGGTGCTGCAGTGTGGGGTTCCCCCCAACCCCACCATGTTCTCAGTGCTCCTTTGTCCCCGGGCAGAGGGCTTGCATCGACTTCGCCATCAGCACCAAGCCCCTGACACGGTACATGCCCCAGGACAAGCAGTCATTCCAGTACAAGACATGGACATTTGTGGTCTCGCCTCCCTTCGAGTACTTCATCATGGCCATGATCGCCCTCAACACAGTGGTGCTAATGATGAAGGTATGTTGGCCCAGCACGGGGGACAGTGGGTGCCAGCTGGAGTGAGAGAGAGAGAGAGAGCCATAGTTGCAGCTGATCACGTCCTGGTCAGCATGGGATGCCTACAGAAGCCCAGTGCCCTGGGTTCTCTGTGGGCTGAGATGGTGAGAGTGTCCTGGGAGGAAACGGGGAGAGCAGGGATGGGTATCCCTACCCTGGGCAGGCGTGCAGTTCTCTCTGCTCTGGCAGGAGGTCAAGGCTGGGGTGTCTTGGGGCAGCCGAACCTGCAGCCAATGGCACTTATTCCCCGTGCAGTTCTATGACGCACCATATGAATATGAGCTAATGTTGAAATGCCTGAACATTGTGTTCACATCTATGTTCTCCATGGAATGCGTGCTGAAGATCATCGCTTTTGGGGTGCTGGTAGGTGCCTTGGCTCCCTCTTGGCCTTTTGGTGGTCTGCATTCTGGCTCCCTCTCTGTAGGGGGGATCTTCAGGGACTTGTAGCTTAGAGCTGGGAATTGCCAAGCCCCCAGAGCAAATGTGACATTGCAGGGGCTCCTGAGAAAGGGGCTGCTCCAATACCCTGAGCTGCCTGAGCTCTGCCCCAGCCCAGTTCCTGGAGACAGGCGGGGCGAGGCTCCTCCTCTTTGGACACACAGCTCTCAGTTCTGCACCTGCCCAGACCCACAGGTGTTTGCTTACCCAGCTGTGGTGTCCCCCCTGGGTGGCCCCTCTGTCCCTTTGCTCCTTTCTTGATTAGGGGTACTTCCTGCAACTCCTTGCCTGGCAGAACCCTTACCAGCCTTTAGCAGTAACTGCTCTTTTTTCTCTCCAGAACTATTTCAGAGATGCCTGGAATGTCTTTGACTTTGTCACCGTGTTGGGAAGTATTACTGATATTTTAGTAACAGAGATTGTGGTAAGTAGTGTTTCCTGTCCTTCCTGCAGGGCCCCAGAATGGTTTCCTTCTAGGCAGTGCTCCTCAGTGCGCCTCCAGGTTCTGAGTGTTAGCCCCTTCTCTCTTGCCAGAGTTCCCCAGGAGCCCCTGGAAAGAAGGAGGCTCCTCTCCAGAGGTGGAGTTGGGGATTGGGTATTGTCTTGGGAAATGCTTTCTCTTGGAGAAGAAAGTGGTTTCCAAAAGGTCTTCTAGGCTTGTGGTCTGAGAGTCACCTGGGAGCTTCATTGTAACAACTGACCAGGAAGACAAGAATCTTTTAAATCTGTGTGTGTCTGACAAATCTAACAACTTGGCTCCAAAGTACATGAACTAAAACCAACAAGAATTTAGAATATTTTAGAATATTAGGTTTGTTTTACGTGTGTGTGTGTGTAAATAAAATGAGATACTCATTCATATCAAACATACACAGATTATATGTAAAAACTGACCAAGTGCTAAAATATGAAATTGTCTCAACAAATTTCAAGGAATCTGAATCATAAAGCAGTGTTCTTTGAGTACAATGCACTATGTCAGAATTAAATGGCAAAAAATCTCATCTCAGTCCTAAATGACTTCTCTAGGAGCAGACACTTAAGGTGGTGTTCTTGTACAAGTCATTTCTTAGGAAGCACTCCCGGGCAAGACCATGAGAGGGAAGATTGGGGAAATGGACAGCTAAGAGAAGGGGGATCAGAAATGGATCTGGAGCCAAGTGCCGGGGTGCATCTGGGTCATCCCCGACGGGGGCTTGGAGACAGGGTGGTCACCCCTCAGAGCTGCAGAGCTCATGCCTCTGTACGGATTAGTCCACCACTAAGGGCTGCACCTGGGGGCTGCAGTTGTCAGATACCTCCAGCCCTTCTGAGTGCACACCAAGTGCAGGCAAAGCAGGCTCTGGCACCACTGGGGAGGAAGGAATATCAGACTCCTTGGTAACAGGACCGCACTGGAGTGCACGAGTGTCTGCTGTTACCCTGACCCCACTCAGCTCTGCCCACGTCTCACACTGGGTTCACTTCCCTCCTTCTTCAGGATGATGCTGGTCACGATGTATGGGAGAAGAGGGTTGGTAACCAGCTAGAGCTAGTCTGGGTTAAGTTGATGTTCATTAACTTATTCTTCCTAACCCCTTTTGGGGTCCCCTTACTGGTGGCCAGCCTTCTGCCGCTCTAGTTGCTGGACGGGATGAGGCAGCCCACACTGTCACCCTATGAAGCCCAAGTCCCTGCTTGTCACACCCTTGTGTGGTTCTGGCTGCCGTAGTAGTCCAGTCGTAATTAAGACTGGTCATAGAGCACTAGAAAGGCCCTAGTGAACCCCCTGATTTCCAGATAGACTTCTTCCTACCCTATGTAATGGTAGCTCTGCCCTTCTCCATTCCCAGCATCCAGTACCCTGGCCAGCCTAGAAACTCTGCTCTGCCTGCTGATCTTACGGCATGAGGAGCACAAGTGACAGGGGCCCACCATGACTTTGGTGATCCACAGTGGAAGCCTTCCCTACCCCTTGAGCCAGGACCTCTAGATTTGCCAAACCTAAACTTATGGAGATGATGAGAACAAAGTCTGACCTGGGTTGCTAGAGGATAGTGAGAGGGGCCACCCCTACTTCCACCACTTGCTTTCTGGATCTGTGTGACAGTTGGACACCCAGTACCATCTCTTGTTTGTCAGTTCATCTTGAAGGACAATATCCCAACCCTGTGAGGTACATCACCAAGCCAGCATTTAATCTGTGTCTTTAAGAGGCTTTTTCAGTGTTTTATGAGGTTTCCACCTCCTGAATGATGTTGAATATTATATGCCAGTGGATCCCAAGTCACCTGCTCCTTTTGTACCTGCTTCTGCTTGCTCAGTTTGTAGTCGATGTTATGTGGAATCCAATATGGGTGAATCCCTGGTACTGGTGTGGGCCAGGGTATTCCATGGGCAAAGACAAACCCACACCCAGAGTATGAGTGATCCCAGTAGAGACACATCACTGCCATTTCCAGGTGAAAGGATTCTCATGGAAGCAAATTACCACCAAGTGGCTGGCTGACAGCCTAAAGCATGGTGCATTGTAGAGGCCTCGTTGACTTCTCATAGTGGGCTGGGTGTTTAGTAGTGGTCATGGCTGGATCAGCCCAGCCATGGGCTCAGGCACGGCCTTCATCCCAGCCATCATGGTCACTCCATTCATGGATCTACTATGTGAACACTGGGGCTGGCGAGAATAGAGGCTGGCTGTCATCTGTTGGGTAAACCATCTCAAGGCCTGGTTTTTAGTGCCCCTACAGCTGTGGATGCTCTGTGGTGGACACTGATGTGTAATACAAGGACCTGCATGTCGCCTCCATTCCCTAGGCCCATCTGGATGCCTTTCCCCAACCTTTGTTCCCTCCGGAGCCCTGGCCAAGCTTTAGCTCTTGCTTAAGGTCCTGTAATCCATACCACAGGCAACTTCTTTCTCCATCCGTGCCATGGCTGCTAGATTCACCACCTAGAACTCTGCCTCACCACTGTCTTCCAGCTCGTCTCTGTGTGGGGTTCTAGTGACACCAATGTATTGAGCCAGCCACTTCATGTAACAGGCTTGAGTTTTTCCTCCTGGCTTTAGTGATCATCCCATGATATGTTGGGGGTAGGAGTGAGCTAAGGAAGACAGGTGCAGCAAAGGTGCAAGGCCTGGGGCACTGGGCCACCTGTCATGAGACTGTGCCCTCTATTTTGAGTGAGGTAGGAAGAGGAGTGACATAATCTGGCTTTTCAGACCAAACCTCTGGCTGAGAATAGAGTGCAGGGCACAGGCAGAAGCAGCTAGGCAAGTTAGGGCTTAGTTGGGTTATCCCAGAAACAGACCCCAAGACAGGAGTTCAATGCAAGTCATTTATCTGGGAGGTGATCCCTGGAATACTAGGGGAACAAGGAAGTGGGCCAGGGAGGGGGGCAGCCAGTACATGGTCCTATGAAGCCGGGTACCACTGTGGGTCCTCACTGGGAGCCCTGAGCCTCCATTATCCCAGCAAGGGGCGGGGTGACTGGGGTATTTTTCAGCAAGTGCTGTTAGCTACTAGTTGAAGGCTGCTGGGGAGAGGGGGCCAGAGAATGTTAATTCTCATGTCCTGGCCTGGGAAAATTCTCAAGGAAAAGTGATGTGGATGCTGACAGTTGAGTATTGGGCCTGTGAGGATGGGAGTGCCACCGAATGCCACAGCAGGGAGCCCGGCAGAGGGTCTAAGGTGAGAGACCGTCATTCCGGATGTATTTTCCAGTAGAGCTGCAGATGGGCCACATGTCTCTGTGAAAGTTGAGCAAGAATGGCATCAAAGTCTGAGCACTTGGGAACGTGGATTATCATTAATTGAAATGGGAAAGACTGTGGGTGGAACAGGTTTGTTGTGGACTGTTTGTACATGTGGACTGGATGCAGTTTGTACATGTTAGATTTGAGTTGCCTGTTGGCCTCCCTGAAGGAATCATCCAACAGGCCGTTGGACAGATGGGCCTGGAGTTTGGAGAAGAGATTCATGCCAGTGTCATAGGATTGGGAACCATGAGCATATGAGATGATATCAGATCCATGAGACTGAATGAGATCAATAAAGGAGAGAAAAGAATGAGCTACTGAGTTCTACGATGCACCAACATTTAGTGACAAAGGCGTGGCCGGAGGGCAGAGAGGTTATCCAAACCATTAGCAAAGGTTAGTGTGCAGAATGTGCAAGGCTCTTCTGTGAATCATTAAGACAAACAAAAGCAACCGAATGGAAAAATGAACTGAAGGCATAATTGGGCATTTTACTAAAAGAATAAGAAACAGAAATGACCAATTAACATAGGAAAAGCTGCTCACCCTTATTTGTAATTAAATGTAAAGTGAAATGACATTGAGATGCCATTTCACACCCTCTGGTTTGTCAAACGTCAAACAGGAATTCCAGCCATGGCAATGGTTAGCAAGTGGGACAGCCAGAACCTCCACGCTACTGCTGGGGGGTGTTCGTTGGACAACCTTTTCGGAAGAGTGTGGCAGTCCCTGGAAAGCTGGACATATGCATGCCTGCAGCGACTTAGGCACATAAGCCAGAGGGTGTCTGGGCAGGTGACCTGCAGACACTTTCACACAGAGGGTCGTGGCTACCTTGTTCACAGTAGCAGCGGAACGCACTGATTGTTAGGGGACGTGAACGTAGTAAAGTGCCACACGCACTGGAGGGTGGTGGTCTCCACATCAAGAGGGATGCTTTTCAGAAGCAGAGTTTGCTTGCCGTCAGCACAAGTTTGCCCAAGTCCGCGAAGGCTGCATACGGTAGCATCCCATTGAAAAGGCTAAGAAAAGTCAAGTATAATGCATTTTAAGAGTTTGTCATAAGACAGTAAAGAAAAACAATTATTAACAAGAATTAAGGGTAGCTACTACATCTGGGGAGGAGAAAGGGAGACAGGACAGGCTTCAAAAGTAATGGTAACATTCTGTTTTCTTTAAGCTGGGTGATGAATATATGGACATTTTATGATTTTTCTTTGAAAATGTGCATCCGTACACATATTTATACATATTCTTTTGTGTATGTGGTATGTTTTATGGTTTTAAAAAATTAGTAATCCAAATAATGCGGGGAAAGTTCTGAGCTGCCATTTTCACACAAAAACCAAGGATGTTCTGTCACACCAACCATTGGCATTGTGGCATTGCCCAAGTGCTTCTCATCCAGAAATAGTTCATACCAGTGTGGTTTCTGGGAGGAGCAAGCTGGCTGCTGATCCTTACGGGCCCCATCCTTGGACACAGGCATCTTTGTTCCCTGGATAAAGGGATCCAGACAGTGCAGTCCTGTCTGCAAGGGCACAACTCTGGGGGTTTCCTCATGTGTGTGCCTCCTCGCCCAAGAGGGCAGACTGATGAGCAGGCATCAAGGGTGGGGGTTGCCAGACATGCAGAGAGCACGACGCCCAGCTGTCTTGCAGGGAAACCTCCACCTCCAAAGAGGCCCGCACACAAGGCAGAGACCTTCTGTAGCGCAGGTGGCTGGAGCAGCCCAGTGTCTGTCCCTCAGCTGTTGGACGCGCAAGGCCAAGGGGGCTTGTGGTTGTATCAGACCTTGCCTCAAATAAGCCCTCCATGGCCGCTGCCATCGGCCCCCGATGCCTAGCAGGGCCGGTGGGAGGGCTGAGGAGCCGCTTGGCTTGGAAGCTCTGCTGTGCCCTGGCCGCTGGTGCTCTCGGAGCTCAGTCCTTCACCCAGTCCTGCCGAGAGGGGAAAAGATGAAAGGAAGTTGTCATGTGGATTAGTGGTGTCTTTATTTTTGTTCATTTGTAGTCACTTCAGATGTTACTTTGTGATGTACTTTTTTTTCCTTAGGCAAAAAGATGAGTGTCAGTTCCCACCACCAACTTAATCAAAATAGAGTAATAGTCTTAACCAGGGTCACGTAGAGACAGCATTCCCAAGCAAGCATAAAACTGACATTGATTTCTTTGCCTGGAAATAAAAAAATAAGTGTCTGTGAGTCATCTTTGGATTTGTATTACAAACAGGAATGCAAATGAATGCCACCCTGTCTGCATAACCTACAGATTTCAAAAATATGTTTTGATTTGGTGCATTTTAAGCCAAATATGCAAAGTTTACTAAAATCCTCAAATTTTCCAGTGAGGTATTCAAAGTTTGAGTTTTTGCTTGTGTTGATGACTCATTTTCTCTTTTGTTTTCTGTTTTTGTTCTTGATTTACATTAACCTACCTGCTGACTCACGCCATCCAACCAACAGACAACGCAAAAACCATGTCTCCATCTGTATGTTGCGCACCTGCTGCTCAAACATCCCAATTTGTAAATAATATGCAAATATCCATCCATGAAAATGTCACATATAGGAAACGGTTGGTTTCATGACTTTCAACAGTTCTTAAAACTCCTTGCTTTGCTTGCTCTCCTTCTGTTCTTCCTTCCATTTCCTGTGGCCCCTCACCACTGCCTTCCTGAGGGGTGTGGTCAGAGACTTGCAGTACACCCATCCCCTCTGGCCTCTTCTTCTCGGCTCCTGGGGTCCAGCAGGGGCTTCTGAAGGCCCTCCCAGGAGCCACTGGATTCAGGAGCTGGCCTTGGGTCTAGAGAGGAGGTGTAGGGTCCCCTGAGTGAAGTGGCCAAGTGCCCAGTGTTTCTTGTCGGGATCGGGCTCAGAATTGGGGAGATTTGTGTAGGACATGAGTTTGGACCTGATCCTACAGAGTCCATGGTTTCTCTTCCACCGTCTTCCTTCTGCTCCCTTCCCCACTGTACCAACATACAAGGTTGGTTCTCCCCGGTGGCCTCTGACGATGTCTCCTGTAACATTCTCCCTGGACATGCCCTTTCATAGGGAACCCTCTCTGGGTCTCAGGGCTGGAGGGGATTGGAGATTTTGTCTTCATGATTCAAAAAAGGGTGGTGTAAGGCCTGATGGAGTGGGAAGAGGGTCTGCCCCCAGAGACAGTGAAGCTCAGGGCTCTTGCACCCAGGCATCATTGGAAATTCACATAAAGTAGCAAATATTTGAGATTCCTGTTACAAAATGAACATTAATGATAAAGTGTTTCACAAGTAGAGCAGAAGATCTTGAGTTGTGAGAAAATGCCATTTGACGCCACAGAAATTTTCGACTCACTCAGGCCTTCTCGTGGCCTTTTCCCGTCCACTTGGGAAGAGCACCCCCCTCCCCCCGTGCCCTTCCTCATCCTCCAGAGCACACATCATCACCTGACATGCTGCGCATGTTGGGGTATACAGAGCTTTGCTTTTCTTCATCATTGTCCCATGAGAACAAAGCTGATTAGGAGAGCAGTTTGTTGCAGCATAGACTGTGGCCCCCAGCAGATGTGCACAGGTCACTTTGCTTGACCCTGACTGGAAACAGTGATGTACTTGGATGCAGGAGATGCCGATCCGGGTCTGAGGCCTGTTGATCCCCTTTGTGGGGGCCATGTTTCACAATGCCCGGTGTACCTTTAAATCCCTTAAATCTCGGACTCCTCACCGTCTGGGCACAATGTCCTAATGTCTCCATCTTGTGGATGAGGAAGCAAGGAGCTCAAAGGAACCAGGGACCAGTGTACCCTCAAGGTGAATCAGCTACCACATTGAGAGGTGCGATGATGCATCTTTGGGGTGCTCTAGACCTTTCCTGATGCAGAGGCAGATGGCAATAAGGAAGGGTGTGGCTTTGAATTAGTGGGGGGAGTAGTAGGTGCTCTCTGGTGTGACAGAAACCACGGACTCTGGGAGGATGGGGCAAGCTATGTCCATCTCCAAGGGGTTGGCCGAGGCCAGAGGCGACTATGCATAGCCGTGGGAGGCTGCCGTGTGCTTGCTGCCCCCTGCTCTCCTGCATGCGCTCGCATGGCGTTGCCTGGCAGCTCCCGCCCTGGGCACAGCCACGGAGTGCTCTGGCTGCCACACTGTGCTCGGAGTATCTGTGGCTGCTGTCGCCATCTGTCCTCATGGCTCTCTAGGGCTGTCTGTCTGTTGCCACCCCCACCCCTCTCCCAAATGCCCACTGGAGCCCCGAGAAAAGACATCTGGGAGGAGGGGTGAGAACTTGAGTCTCAACAAAATGCAGCAGGTGACTTGCTGAGCTTTGCGTTCATGCACCATGTGGATGGACAGTGCCTTCCCCTGCCTTGTCTTCCGTCCCTTCTTTCTCACCCAGAGCCTCGATTTTCCCCAATATCTCCAGGAAATCTTCTCGTCTGTGCCAGTGGCCTGAGCAGAGCGCTTTGGGCTGGGCAAATGATAACTGTGTTATCACAGTCTTGGCCCCTCCAGACCCAAGTGAGCAGGTGCTTTAGAGGCCGGGCCCTTGGAAGCTCCCTTCCGTTCCTCTGCTTTATTGTCTTGTACAAAGGATTTCCCAGCACTGTAGACAAAGTCTCCCTTCCATCTCTGTGCCCATCCTCCCAAGGTGACTGGCTCATTTGAGAACCTGGGGCCCACGGGGCAGGGGTGGATGTCTCTTGGCCATCCTGTACCACTGAGATTCTCTTTCCCCAGCACAAGCAGGTGAGGGAGCTCTAGGCAAACTGTGTGCCCTCCAGGGTCACACCTCAAGGTCCACTCCTGCCTTCTTGCTGATCTGGACCACAGTCAGCACCTCCTTGTGACTGCCAGACCTCCCACCCCATGGCTCCGACATCTAGCCCTCCAGCAGAGACAGTCTAGTCTCCAGCCACCCCGGTGGGAACTGAAGAGGCAGACAAGGGCTGGGTTGGGGCCACTGTCCTTAGAAGTAAGAGTGAGACCTGCCTCTCCACCAAAGGCCTCAGCCCAGCCTAGAGCAGATGGGCAGCCCTGGAGGGAGGGCGGCCAGCTCTCCCCAGGCTCCCCATGCCTCCTGCACGTGCTCTCCTACTGCTGTTCTCATTCAACACGTCGTGTTCTTTTCTCTTCATCTGACCACTGAATCTGGCGATACGATGTGTCTAGGCCTGAGCTGCTTGCATATGTTAAAACACCAAAGTGGCAGGAAGCTGCTGTCAGGCTGCGTGCGGGCACCTGGTTTCCAAGCAGACAGAGGGTGGGAGACTGCCCAGGGCCACAAGCACCCCTACGTCGTGGAAACCGTCCAGAGCCGTGCTCCCAGAAAGGGATGTGCCAATAACTCAAGGCGCCCCTGGGCCAGGGTGGTAGCCTCCCTCCCAGGTAATCTGTGGAGTCCAGAGTTTATTGCTTCTTTTTTGCTTGATTTTGAACCTCCTGGATGAGGGAGCAGTGCTAGATACCCTGGGATCTCTGGAGTTGAGACCATTTGCGGATTTCATAAGTGGCTTCCGTGGTGTGGGCAGCAGGATCGCCAACACTTACCCTTCCTATGTTGACTTGTCTGCAGGCACCAGGAGCAGCCCCAGAAGAGATGTTTGCCCCTCTGCCAGGTCCCAGATAGCAGGGGCTTTGCTAGCCGTATGGAGAAGCGAAGGGCCCTTCAGAGGCTCTCGGTGAAGAAGGAGCGCTGCCCGGCACTTGGATCGCTTGGCTGTGTCTTGCAAGAGGCGGTCAGTGTTAGAGGCCCATCCACAGTTCGTCTCCTGGCTCCACCTGGCAGCAAGGAGCTGCTTCTGAGAATTTTTCTCTCTCTCCCTCCCTGTTGGGTGCAGGGGAGCCTAAAGCGGAGGGGTTTCTTTGATTTGCTGCATGAGAAGTGATTTGCAATGACAAGCTTTACTTTTGGAAGGTTTTCTGGTGGCCGATTGCTGCTTATACCGTAGAGCAGTGACGTTTTGTTTTATCTCTCTTTGTATGCACTTTTCTTCGGGACCACAGCACACCAGGGAGAGGTGGGTGGGGAGCAGTACCTGAAGTTGCAGGAGGCTGGTCTCCACAGGTTAGAGAACAGCCTCTCTTCCCTACAGAACAATTTCATCAACCTCAGCTTTCTCCACCTCTTCCGTGCTGCCCGGCTCATCAAGCTGCTGCGCCAAGGCTACACCATCCGCATCCTGCTGTGGACCTTCGTCCAATCCTTCAAGGTGAAGCCCAGGCACGGCCCTCGTGTCCTGACCCTCCCCTGTGTGATGCACAGTGCTGTGGCCACCAGCTCCTCCTTGCCACCAGAGCAGACCCTCCTCGTGGAGGCTCCTTGTTGGCACCCGTTATCCTGTTGTGGTTTACAAAGACATTTTAAGTGATCCAGAGAGCATCTTGGTAATGCTCACTGACTCTGAGGTGGGTTCTATGACTGATTATAGACGAAGGAACTGAGGTGGTCTCTTGGTGGAGGGGCTTCATGGTCAGTGGGGGTGGATTTACGGTCACTGGGGTCTGGGTGGCCCCAGAGACCCGGCCACCGTCCACTCTGTAGACGAGGCCTGAGCAATGTAGCTGGGCAGCCCTCCCTGGAGCCGCCCTGTCCTCTGTATGTCTCCACAGGCCCTGCCCTACATGTGTCCGCTCATCACCATGCTGTTCTTCATCTACACCATCATCGGCATGCAGGTGGGTGCGCCTGATGGGACAGGGAGCAGAAGGGGCCCTGTGCCCTGGGCCAAAAGGGCACTGATCATGGTCATCAAATGGTATCAATGACAGATTGGCACTTGGGGAACATTTCTATGTTTGAAGCACTTTAAGAAATTAATTCTCGGAAAGGCTGTTCTACCGATAAGGACATGGAGGCTGGGCACCACGGGTTTGGGCCTGTCACCCAGAGTCCACTAGTGACGCGTAGCTCCACCGTCTGTGGGAAAATGCTCTGCTGTGCTCCTGAGTGGAACCCCATTGGGCTGTTAGGGTGTGGATGGGCATGTTTGATTCGGTGGTGGAGCTTTTGAGCACATCTGCCTGGTGCTGAGTGGCCTGCAAAGCACCAGCTGGTCATTCTGTTAGTCCAGAGAGTTGACCTGATCCTTTACAGGAAGTTATATATTACAGAAGAAAAAAGTCAACAGGATCACACCAGATCACTGTACTGTCAAGTTCAGCTTGGATAAGTTAGATTGCCTTTATTTTGCCAAAGAACCCTTTGTCAGCTACTTGGAAAAACATTTAAAAGACAAAGCAGTGTTCCAGTTTTAAATCTTTGGCATCTGGCCACTTTTCAACAGTAGGATGGGAGATGGATCTAAATGTTAAATTATAGTGGGAGAAGCCATTGTCTTAAAGATTAGCTGAAAAGTGATTTTTAAACTCTACTTTAGGGATTGAGAAGGTTCTCTTCCTTTAAAATTTGCTGAGATCTGATGCTATTTAAAAATATATATATATTTGTGCCTGCTTTGGTTTTGGAATTTATAAGACCAGAAGGGTCACTGATCTTTGTTTTTGGTGAATATGTGATAGTTCATAAATTTTTCAGCCAGATTCCAGATTTTAAGCCAAGTACAGTTACTGACTTGTTTGCATTCCTAACCCTAAAAATAAATCAATTAAAATGGATAAAAAGCCCATTGTGATATTTGCACAGAAATTTAGAAAGAAACTTTCAAATTGACCTCATAGCTATTACCAATAAAATTACTGCTTGGGAGTCATTGATGACAGGGTGAAATTTCAAATGCTTCCTGTCTTATATATAGCGCAGCCCATGTAAACTTAGCTCCAGGTGGCATTTTTACTCGGCATGCAGACTTGCAGGTGTAGACATGAGGAGCTGGGGGGGGGAGGCGGGCAGTGACGTGTTTGGCTGGAAGTGCTGACCCCTCCAGCCCCTGCAGCAGTGGTGGTGGCTAAGGGCAGCGTCCTGTGCCCTGTGGGTCCTCACGTGCACATATCCTCTTCTGCCTGGCCACAGCTCCTGAGGGCCCAACAGTACCAGCCTGTGCCTTCTTTCTCATTTCAGGTTTTTGGAAATATTGCCCTGGATGATGACACCAGCATGAACCGGCACAACAACTTCAGGACGTTTTTGCAAGCCTTGATGCTGCTGTTCAGGTGTGTTGTTTGGGGAGTCAGCGCAGGCTCAGAGGCTCCTCCGTTCAGGAGGGACAGGGCGTGTGCTGACCCAGAGGGCCACCCCCTCCGACCCCAGCCAGTGCTGGCTTCCCCTCAGTGGGCCTTCCCAGCTTCTTCTCCCCTCTTCCTCCTTCCTTCCCTAAGGGTTCCTGGGTCTTGGGACAGATGGAAGGGAAGTCCATGAGGAGGTCAACCTGAGAGCCCCAGGTGAGGCTGGCCTTGACCACCTCAGCTCAGATCCCTGGGGATGGCCAGAAGGCCTCTGGTGAAGCTGCAGCCAAGGGTCTGGGAGGACAGAAGGTGTCCAGCAGGGCCTTTTTCGGTGTGCTGGCCATAGGCTTTGCATCTGCTCACCTTGTTGACTGCAGGGTCTGTGGGATCGGGGGCGGGGGCGGGGGCAGGGCAGGGGGACACAGAGTGTGCTCCTCAGGGACCCAAGGAGCTCAACTGGCCAGAGTGAGTGCCTCCAGTGCCCCATGGCTCAGAGGACTGCACTCCCCTAGGCTCCAGGCTCCAAGGCAGGCAGAGTAGCTTGTTTCTGGCTCAGGCGCCTCCCTGTGTGCTCGACAGGGCTGCATGTCAGCTTCTGTTCCGAGACGTGACACACTCTCTGTGGCCCATCCTGGCTTGGGGGCTGTGGGGAGGGGGTGAATGTGTCTCACTGCCTCCGTGTCCCCTTCGTTAAGGCAAGCCCAGCACATGACCCTAGGAGGGAAGAAAGGAGCTCTTCGCAGGGACTTGTGGAGGAGGGGTGCTGACATAAAACCCTTCCTGAGGTGCCCACACGCGTGTTTGTTCCTGCAGATGCACCAGGATGCTGTGAGGCCTGTGCTGGGAGATGCCCAGCGCGGTGAATCCCAGGCCGATGCATTCCAGGGCCCGTGGAGGTTCTTCTTTTTATGGAGGGAGATCAGACCGATCTGCTTAGCTAAGCTGCCTGGAGAGAGTTGTCTGACTCTTGTTTTTTAAATCAGATAGACAAGTATCCTTAGGCCTACACTTTCTCCAAATGACATCATTTCTCTGGACTTTAGCTATTACGTTCATTTCATCTCGTCATTAATTAACGTCCTGCCTCGTGCTGCAAGAGTTGAGGCAGGCCTATGAAACCAGCCTCAGTTTTAAGTCTTTGTTCTCAAAGATCTCTTTTCCTCCCTGGTCTCTGTGTCACGTGTGAGCACCAGTATCAGTCAGGCCTGGCATTGGACAGCTGCCCTGCAGGAAAAGCGCCCTACTCCTAGCCATTGTTAATGGGAAGTGGGCTCCACTTGTGCCGAGAGCTGGCCATGCAGGCACACCCAGTGTCGGGGGGGGCCCAGGCCTCTGGTCTGCCTGCAAGTCTAGTGCACATCTGGCCCTCGTGCTGGCCACACACCCAGGGACAAAAGTCCATGGAAAAGGTCCTCCAGGGTGGCCACTCAGGCTGGTGGGGCTGTTCTTGGTGTGTTCAGGAAACAGCAGACGCTGGTGTGGCTGGAGTGGACTGAGCAGAGACCACGGGGAAAGAGCAGGCTGCGAGTTTCACAGAGCTGTGGGCAGTTGTGTGAATGTTGGCTTTTGCAGTAAGTGAGGGGTCATTGAGAGGAAAAGTGACCTGATCTCACCTGTGTGTAGTGGACCCACTTGGCCGTTGGGTGGGGCAGAGCAGGAAGATCCGTGAGGAAGCTATTGCAGCAGCTCAGGGGAGGTGGTTGTTGCTTAGCCCAGGGTGCTGAGAAGTGGTAAGAGTCTAGCTGGTTTTTGAAGGTAGATGAGCTGATGAAGCTGGTGAGAAGGAATGGAGGCAGGGATGCCTGCAGTATATTTGGCCTAAGAAACGGGATGGAGCCCCCATTTCTTGAATCAGGGAAGGCTGGGATGGCACATGCTGGGTGAGGGAGGCCAGGAAGGGCTGTGTTGGCTTCGAGGTGCCAGAGGTCCATGAAGGGGCGCTCACCATAGTGCTGACTTTTGGTGCAGTTCCTTGTTGTCAGTAACTAGTTCTTTCCGAGTTAATGATCAGTTTGAAAACCTAATGCCAGAGGATTCTTTTTAAGAAGCAGGCATCTCTTACCTAGACCTTACATATGAGTGGGTTCTCTGTGGGAGGGAGCCCAGGGAGGGTATGCACTTGACCCAGCTCTTCTGAGGTTTCTTCTCAGGCTGGCCTGGGCCTTCCTTTGTGGGTCTCATGGCTCTGCCCTTCTTCTCAGGGGTGCCACTGGGGAGGCCTGGCATGAGATCATGCTGTCTTGTCTCAACAACCAGGCCTGTGAAGAGCACACCAATGCCAGTGAGTGTGGGAGCGACTTTGCCTACTTCTACTTCGTCTCCTTCATCTTCCTTTGCTCCTTTCTGGTAAGTCCTAGTCACTGTGCCCATGTGTCCACCTGTCTCAATCCATCCCAGGGCCCCCCTACATCTCTCACTGATCCCTGATACTGATTAATGTCACATTACAAGCGGATTCTGTGTTGATGGTCCTGTTTCCCCAGAGACGATGACCTCTAAAAGGACCCACTCTGTCATGAGCTCCTGTGGGCCTTGCCTTTCCTTCTCAGAAAGGGTTTTAAGTTTCCACGGGACAACTGTCCTTTAGTCTTTAGCCTCTGCCATGGTGATGAGTTACAAAGAAGCAGCACTCCAGCTGGTGTGCCTGGGGCAGATGAGCCTCAGGAAACTGGTTGTTGGGGTGGTAAGTGGACTAGGTCCAAGTGAGCAGACACCTCTGGGAAACTTTGAGCAGGGGCATGACACAATCTGGTTGATACTTTAAAACCTTGCTCTGGCCTCTGGTCAGGAGAGGCTGAACAGTGGTCAGGAGGTGGCTGGAGGTGACAGTGCCTAGAGAAGGGTGAGGATGAAGGGGGTTGAGCTGCACTTTAAAGACAGAGCCAACATGACTGATGAGTAAGCACAGGCATGAGAGAAAAAGAGAAAGAAAGCCGCACCTGCCGTTTGCTGGGGTGCTGGAGAAACAGGCGCTCGTTCCGGCCAGTGAGAATGTGACGAGGTGCAGCAGCTGTGGAAGACAGTATGGTAGCTCCTCAGTAAACTGAAACTAGAATGGCAGTATAATCCAGCAACTCCACTTCTGGGCATATGCCAGAATTGAAGACAGGGACTTGAATAAATATTTGTACACATATGTTCATAGCAGCATTATTCACAATGGCCAGGAGGTAAAAGCAACCAAAGTGCCCACCAACAAGTGATTGGTACACAAAATGTGACATGAACATACAAGGGACTATCATTCAGCCTTAACAAGAGAGGCAGTTCTGGCCCATGCTTCAATATGAATGAATCGTGAAGTCATTATGCCAAGTGAAATAAACCAGTGACAAAAGGAAAAATAACTGTATGGTTTCACCTATCTGAGGCCCTCGAGTGAAGTTCACAGAGACAGAGTAGGATGTAGGATGGCGGGTGCCAGGGACTGGGGGAGGGGTGGGAGTTAGGGTTTAATGGGGTCAGGGTTTCAGTTGGGGAGGATGGAAGAATTCTGGAGATGGACTGTGGGGATGATTGCACAACAGTGTCAGTGTGCTTGATGCCGCTGCACTGTGCACCTAAAAGTGGTTAAATTGGTAAGCTTTTTGCTATGTATGTTTTACCACAATTTAGAAAATGGTATTAAAAAAGAATTAACATAAATCCTATCCAAACTCTTTTTATTTTTTTAGAGGGGGGAGGGAAAGAGGGAGAGAGAGAATCTCAAGCAGACTCCATGCTGATTGTGGAGCCCGACATGGGACTCCATCTCACGACCCTGAGATCATGACCTGAGCTGAAATCAAGACTCGAACGCTTAACTGACTGAGCCAACCAAGTGCCCCCTATTCAGATTCTTTCAAAAAGTAGAAGAGCAAACACCTCCTGACACATCCTGGGATGCTGCCATTGTCCAAATACCAAAGGCAGGCAAAGATGCCACAAAAAAAGAAAACTACAACCAATGTCCCTGATAAATATATAGTTAAGAATCCTGAACAAGATACTAACAGACTAGTTCCAACAACACATTAAAAGGATTATACACCATGATCAAATGGGATTTGTCCCAGGAATGCACGGATGCATTGTCAACATACAAAGATTAAGCAATGTGATCAGGAAAAAACCCACATGATTATCTCATTGGTGCGGAAAAGCATTGGACAAAATTTAACACCCTTTCATGACAAAAACACGTAGCAAACTCGGAGTAGAAGGGAACATCCATAACATGATGAAGGACATGTATGAAAAACTACAGTTAACATTATACTCAGTGGTGAAAGACTACAAACTTTTCCCCCAAACAGCAGGAATTAGACAAGGATGCCCACTTTTTTTTAAATTATGTTAATCACCATACATTACATCATTAGTTTTTGATGTAGTGTTCCATGATTCGCTGTTTGCATATAACACCCAGTGCTCCACGCAGAACGTGCCCTCTTTAATACCCATCACCAAGGATGCCCACTTTTTATCACTTCTCAACATCGTGCTGGATGTCCTAGCTAGAGCAGTTAGGCAAGAAAAAGACATAAAAAGCATCCAAATTGGAAAGGAAGAAGTAAAGTTATCTCTATTTGCAGATGATACTATTCTATATGTAGAACATGCTGAAGAACACACACACACACACACACACACACACACACACACACACTACTAATAATAAATGAGTTAATCAAAGTGTCAGGGTATAAAATCAACACATAGTAAACAACCAGAAAAGGAAATTAAGGCAATAATTCTATTTCCGGTAGCACCCAAAAGGATAAAATACCTAGGAATAAATAAATACCCATGGAAATGAAAACTTGTACAGTGAAAACTGCAAAATATCACTAAAATGAGTTAAAGAAGACCTAATTAAATGGAAAGACATGCATGTCCATGGATCAGAAGACTTAATATTGGTAAGGTGGTAATGTCCCCACAAAGTGAGCTCTAGATTCAGTGTGATCCCTGTCAGAGCTCCAGTGGCCTTTCTACAGGAATGGGAAAGCTGATCCTCAAATTCATATGGAATGGCAAGGAGCCCCAAATAACAAAAAATCTTGAGAATTAAAGACCAAGTGAGAGAACTAACATTTCCCTCTTTCAAAACTTACTATAAAGGTACCATGAGTAAAAACAATGTGGCTGAAGAGATACTTTTCCAAAGACATACAGGTAACCAACAGGTACATGTAAAGGTGCTCAGCATCACTGATCATCAGGGAAATGCAAATCAAAATCCTGAGAGCCAAGATATGGAAACAACCTAAGTGTTCATCAACAGATGAATTAGATAAGGAAGATTTGGCGTGTGTGTACACACGCACACACGCCCACATTTTTCAGCAATGGGAAAGGAGGAAATCCTTCTGTCATTTGTGACAACACGGATGGATCTTGAGGGCATTATGCTAGGTGAAAAAGGCCAGACAGGGGAAGACGCGTACTACATGTATAACTTATATGTGGAATTTTTTTTAGAGGTCAAACCGTAGGAACAGAGAGTAAAAGAGTCGTTGCCAGGGACTAGAGAGTTGGGGAAATAGGGAGAAGTTGGTAAAAGGGCACACACTTTCAGCTATAATATGAATAATGTCTGAGGATGTAAAGTAAAACATGGTGACTATAGTTGATAATACTGTATTGTATAATTGAATTTTTCTGAGAGTAGAACGTAAGTGTTCTACCAAAAAAAATAGGTGATGGATGTGTTAATTAGATGGTAGGAATGATTTCACAATGTTTATGTATGTATATATACCACAATATGCACTTTAAGTCTCTTATAATTATGTCAGTTATATATATCTTAATAAGGATGATACCGGGGCAGTATGGTATTGGCATAAGGATAGACCAGTGGAGTGGGATGGAGATTCCAGAAATAAATCCAAATATCTATGGACAGTTGATTTTTGACAAGGATGCCAAAGTTGTTCAGTAGGGAAAGAATAGTTTCTCTAAGACATGGTGAAGAGACAACTGGATGTCCACATGCAAAAAAATAAAGATGGACCCCTACCTCAGCCCATATACAAAAATGAACCCAGAATTGATGAAAGAGCTAACACTACAAAACTCTTAGAAGAAAGCATAGGGGGCAGAACTTCATGATCTCGGATTTGTCAGAGGATTCTTAGATTCAACACCAAAATCACAAGCAACAAAAGAAAAAAATAAATTAGACTACTCAAAATTAAACACTTTTGTGTGTCAAAGGGGATTATAAAAGATGTGAAAATACAATTTAAGGAATGGGAGAAAATACTAATCCACATATTTTATGAGGGGATAATATCCAAAATACATAAAGAACTCTTAGAACGGTACTACAAAAGACAACCATATAAAAAATGGGCAAAAAATCAGAATAGACATTTTAGCCAAGAAGATATACAAAGTGGCCAACAAGCACATGAAGACATTCATCACCTTTGGGCATTGAGGAAACTCAAAACCACACACTTCCTTCACACTCACTAGGATGGCTATAATGATAATTTTTTTTTTCGGGGGTGGCTGCATACTAACACAACTTGGTAGTTTTTATTGTCTAGGACAATGGTCACAGACCACAAAGACTCGGGAAGACCCAATGCTTGGGCCCAACAAGAGACAATACTCTCCCTCGCAGTTCAGAGTCCTCTGGGCTGTAAGGGGACAGGCTTTTTCTTACGTGGCTCTGGTAGAAGGTCCATGACTGTACTCAGTACAAGAAGAGCCACAGCTGAGCCTACTTATGTGGGGGTGGGTGGATAAGGTGGCCATCCTCATTTCCATTACTTGGGTGCAACCCTGAAGACCCGGATGTGGATGGCCGAGTTGTTGCGGATGCGGGTCAGCGGCTCTCGTGTATCAGTCTCTGGTTCCAGCTCATCGACAAGCTCCACGGTGGAGGTATTGGCAGCCACCTGCAAGGACCCGAAGCTGCCTGCCTGAAGCTGTAGGGCAATGCTGATGGCACGGTTGATGGCCAGGCCCAAGCCATGAATGCAGATCTCACTGCATGAATTCTGACCCCGAGCCCCTCCATCCAGAAGCTTTTGGCAGCGGGCCAACTGGGCCTTAAAGTCAGTCTTCATGTTGACATAAATGTCATTGGTCCTCCAGGGCAGGCGGTGGGGGAGCCGCTTCCGAAGGGTATACTCCACCGGGTCCAGCTCAGCCTCGACGGCCCCGCGGGGCTCTCGGTTTTCCGCCATGCTGTGTGCCACTCTCCAGTCCACAGTCCCCTTCCCGAGCACGGGGCCCGCTCCGGGCCAAGCCACTCAAGCGCTGCGCCCACCCGCTCGGACTGAGCGCGCGGCGCCGGACACGCAGGACCGAGGAAGAGAAGAAAAGCCGCGCGCCGGAGGATCGCGAGACTGCGGCCGCCCTTACGGCTCGGGGATCCTGAAAGATAATAATTTTTTTAATGGAAAATAACCAGCATTGGCAAAGACATGGAGAAATAGTAACTCTTGCACATTGTGATAGGAATGTAAAATGTAGCAACTTCTGTGGAAAACAGTTCAGCCCAAAGGTGTAAACAACCCAAATATCCATCAATGGATGAATAGATAAACTTGTATATACCTACCATGGAATATTATTCAGCCTTAAAAAGCAATGAAGTTCTGACCCAAATGAATGGCTGAGCCTCAAAAAATCACGCTAAGTGAAAGAAGTCAGGCACAAAAGGCCCTATATGGTTCTGTATTGTAGGATTCCTTTTATGTGAAGTACCCCAAATAGACAAGCCAATAGATGCAGAACAGAGATTCCTAGGGAACGGGAGAAAGGGGAAATAAGTGAGTGACTGCTTACTGTAGGAGGCATTTTCTGGGGTGATAAAGAATTTTTGAGGGGCACCTGAGTGGCTCAGTCATCAAGCGTCTGCCTTCGGCTCAGGTCACGATCCCAGGGTCCTGGGATCGAGTCCTGCATCGGGCTCCCTGCTCCGTGGGAAGCCTGCTTCTCCCTCTCCCACTCCCCCTGCTTGTGTTCCCTCTCTCGCTGTGTCTCTCTGTCAAATAAATAAATAAAATCTTTAAAAAAAAAATTTTTTTTGAAACTAGAGAGGTGGTTGCATAATATTGTGAATACACTAAAGCCCCCGAGTTGTACTCTTCAAAATGATTAAATGTATGTTATGTGAATTTCAACTCAATTAAACAAAAAAGAAGCTGAGCTTTTGGCCTCTGGAGTCCAAAGTACTGACTCCAAAGTCACTGTTTTCCTTGAAGGCTGGCTAGGTGGGGAAGAGGGTGGTGATGGGAGGTGGGGCGGGAGGGGTGCCAACATGAATTAGGGTAGGGCAGCAGAAGCAGGGAGTGGGAGGGACCTGGGTTAGTTTGCGGGACCCAGAACCCCGGGGTAGGATGCTGGCTGCTGCGGGGGCTGGTGGTGGTGGTGGTGCAGGGGAGGCCCAGAGGCTGGGGGGAGCAGGGCTGGACGGGCTCTGGCTGAGTCAGAGTGGCCTCCGCTGCCATGATGGTTTCGCACAGACTTTGGCTGGAGGGTAAGGGCTAGCGTAGAGGGCGGGCTGAGGTCTCTCTATGTCACCCCTTCTCCTTCCTGTCCTGCAGATGTTGAACCCCTTTGTGGCCGTGATCATGGACAATTTTGAGTACCTTACACGGGACTCTTCCATCCTAGGGTCTCACCACCTGGACGAGTTCATCCGGGTCTGGGCTGAGTACGACCCGGCCGCGTGGTGAGTGGCCCCCGTGTTCCGTGGTCCTCAGGGTGGTCTGTGCCACGGATCTCGGGACAGGGCTGGGTGGCTTCAGACCTGTGTCATGTGGCACAGGTTTTGTCAAACCCCTTCAGGTTTTGGCGGGGTCCGCAGAGGGTGGTGCCAGGTCCCCTTCTAGGTGGCACGCTCCTTCTCATGCCCACAGTGCTCTTACACAGCTCCCTGGGCGGAGAAATGCTCTGTGAGACCCTTAGTCCAGGCTTAGGAGGTTCCAAGGGGTCTGTGAGGCTCAAGTCTCTTGCCAAATGGGAGTGTACTGTCTCCTCACAGGTCTGTCACATGAGGGGCGTGGAGGGCTCAAGGGAGAGGGTGTGGACACAGCAGGAGGGCCTTTCCTTGGGGCCTCACCATCCTCATGAAGCTTGGAGGCCTTCATGGCAGAAATGACATTCTTCCCGCCGATGGGCTCAGGCCTCTCCCTCTCTGCCATCTCTTGGGAACAGGAGCCAACATGCACCTGTGTCCCCAGCCCAGGCTGCAAATAGCGGGCGCTTGGTGAACTTTCACTGAAATTAAAGGAGCTACCAGGAAGGGTCTAGTATGTTGAAGACCCTTTGGTCATGGTGGGAAAGGGTTACTGTGTTGCATTAAGTGAGGGGTAGTTTGTTTCCAGACAGAACAAGTATGTCATGAGGGGACTGGCTTGCATTAGAAGGGTGTTCCGTGATCCATGGGAGAGTCCTGCACACCCAGGACACATACTCTTATCCTCGGGGCTAGCAAAGCAGCATGGACTCACCATCTGCCCATTTGTCTGTTCCTTCATCACTCGCTTCTTCATTTGCTTATTCATTCATTCTCTCAAGCGGATACTTGAGTAGTTATTCAGGGCATGCTCTCTGCAAGGCCAACACAGGACATGGAAGGGCCAAGACACCTGGCTGCTGGGGAAGGCACAGGCCGGCTCATCGCCTCGCTCATGGTGAGCGCTCAGAAGACATGAATGTGAATGAACCAAGTGCATCAGTAAACGGATGGGCATCCGTCCCTTCCCACGCTCGAAGGGAATGAGAAGACTGTGAAGATGGGGTGTAGCCACTTCCCACCTCCTCTCTCCGAGGCTCCCAGCCTGCCCGTGTCCCCCTCGCACAGCTCTGTGTTTGGTCACCCCTTGCGTGGTAGAGGCCTGGAGGAGATGGTCAGTGTCATCGTGGTGAGGACCCTACTGCCCACAGTTTTTCCCTAAATTGGAGCTCAGCAAGGGGATTGCTCCAGAGCTCTCTGACCCTCAAGCCCCTGGGAGCTTGGCTGGGCTCCCCCACCCTCCTCTCATCCAGCCTTCCCGGAGCCCCTACTCCATCATGTGAGGATCCAGAAGATGCTGTATGAGACCCTTCCCAGGCTGGCCAAGTCCTGAAACCACTGGTAGCACCAGCAACCCTAGGGCATTTCCATTCCTGTAGTGTCTCTGGGTGTTTTCCATTGTAGTGGAAACTGAATAATTTTCACGCAGTGCAGAACAAGCATGGATTTATTTATGTTTCATGGTGTAGGTGACCGTTTTTGTGGCCTCGGAGAGTCCTGTCATTTTGCTGATGCGTCAGCACATCGGCCCTGCAGTGCCCAGTGTCATTCTGGGTCAGGGGTAGGTGTGGGTTCTCTGGTCAGGAGGGCCCAGTCAGGTCAGAGAGCAGGAGAGACTCCAAGTGAGGCAGGCTTGAGGCTCATTCTAGGAGGGTCATCTGCACTGTGGTCTCAAGAGATGCTGCTGTTTCTGGGCACATTGTTTCCAGTATATGTGCTGCCAAAGGGAGGACCGGGCACGTTGTTTCTAAAGGGTGTGTTGCAGGGAAGCAGAGATGCTGTATGGGCAGTATGTTCATAGGTGCACGACAAAGGCAAGTCAGTGCAGGCCTGTGAGAGGGGAGGACTTCCCCCCAATCTTTATGAACTGTAGACCCAGGGCTTCCCCTAGTCCAGCCACAGGTGGAGCAGAATTTGGACATACAGGGAATGGACTTGGGCCAGACTGTGGTTTTGTGATGGTGCACAGGGGGCTCAGACTGTTTCCCAAATCCAGAGTTCTGAAAATGGGGCCTCTGGAAGGCAGGGGCCATTGGGAGTGGGGTAAAGAAAGTGCTGTGGAAGAGTAGACAGCAAATATAAGCGTCACCCCAGAGGTGGCATCTGTGAAATAGCACCCAAGACCATGGTCCAAAAGTAGCATAAATGTGACCCGCAACTAACACTCAGACTTGCTGCTCCCAAGTGGCCTGGGCTGAAAACATAGCCTGCCTCCAGATGGCAGGGGATAGGGGAAGGCCCAGCAGAGGCAGCTGAGGAGACTGAGTCCTGGGCACAGGACCGAGGGTGCTTTGAGCCCTTCCTAGCCTCCGTGGCAGATGTAGGGATGTGGTCCGCTTTATATCCCAGGTGGCCACTCTGCTGTCTCCTCGTTCTCGGAGAGACTTAAAGAACAACAGAACTTTGTGAAATTTCCCAAGCTTTCATATGTGTGTATGGCTCTGTGGGTGCGTGTTGCATATGTGCACGGGTATGTTTGTGTGCACATGTGGCATGCGTACATGCATGTGTGCAGCAGACATACATGTGTGCATGTGCGCACACGCACATGGTTTGTGTGTACACGTACGAGTGTGCACACGTGATTGTGCAAATGTGTGAGTGTGGTGCATGTGTGCACGCGTGTGTGCATGGGTGTACACGCACATGGTTTGTGTGTACGCGTATGAGCGTGCACACGTGTGTGCAAATGTGAGTGCAGTGCATATGTGCACGTGTGTGTGCTTGTGTGCACGTGTGTGAATATGCAACAGACATACATGTGTACATGTGCGCACACACACATGGTTTGTATATATGCGTACACGCGTGCACACGTGATTGTGTGCAGATGTGTGCAGTGCATGTGTGCACGTGTGTGTGAATGCACGTGTGCATGGGTATACACGGGCGTGCATGCTTGTGTGTGCACATGTGTGTGAGCGCAGGTGTGCATGGGTATGTATGTGCACATGTGCGTGCACACATGCCTGCTGTGGGGAGATGAAGAAGGCGTGGGGTTGTTGCTTTATGGTGCCGCCTTCTCCCATCTTCCCCGTTGCCTCACTTGGTGAAGGGTAGAGAGTCGAGAGGAGAATCACAATCACACCTGTAAGCGATCTGTCTACTCATCTTTGTGTTCATCCGTCTGCCCAGTCAACATTCCTGAGCATCCGCCGTGTGCTGGGGACCAGGGGTGTGTAGGTGAAGCAAGCACGTGCTCTCGGGATGCTGAGTCCAACGGGACTGTGGGAGAACAGAGGAGCCATAGTGTGAGCCCGGGGTGTTCGAGGAGGGAGAAACCCCATCTGGCCGGTGAGTCAGAGGAGGTGGCATTTGAGCCAAACTGAAGAGGGCAGGATGGATTGAGCTTTAGAGAAGAGGTTGGGGCCGGGGCTGAAGGGAAGGGGCTGTGATTGTGTCTGATGGAGAAGAGAACGCATTGCAAAGGGGCTGGAAGGGCGGCTGGGACAGGTTGAGAAGGTCTTGAAATTTGGGATAAACAAGGAGCTTTGACTTTGCTTTACAGACAGCGAGGACAGTTTTTTGCATTGCAGTGACAGTATGGTGCCCCCACTTTCCATCTGGTGCCGTGTGAGGGATTCGATGGTGGAAGAGAGAAGATGAGCCAGAGAACAGGCTGTGAATTGGGTTGGGTAATTATTGGGGCTGGGGGCTTCACCATGCTTCCAGACCCTTCGTCATGATCCTTTAGGTCCAGTGAGGTAGCAAGCACCTTGGGTGAGGCCAAAGTGGGGCTTCCTCTTTCTTCCCTCTTTTGCAGAAATGACTTGGAGCTGACTGGACAGGAAAGAGAAACGTCGGTGTTGGCCAGGGTGCCCACCCTGGGACTAGGGGGTCCTTAGCCATGCCAGCAGACTCCAGGAGATGCAAGAGGTAGAGACGGTCAGGAGAGCCAGGCGTGGGGTCTCCGGAACTCAGGGAGCGAGAGCAGGGGCTGCCAGAGAGGGTGGGCGAACAAGACCCGGGGTAAGGCGGACCAGTGGTTCCAGTGCGTGCCCAGTGGGGGCCTGCGACAGGGGCCAGCACTGGTTCTGTATGGTGTGCCTCCTGCCCGCGTCAGGCTCTGGAAATGGTCTTGGGATTGCCCTGCCTCCCGGGGCTTTCTGAGCCCCAGGATTCCCTGCAGGGAGCTGCCTGTCCAGCCGCCCGGCTCCTCTTCCTGTCGCAGGCTGGGTGGGCGGGCGGGACGGGCTCATCGTGCCTTGGTTGCCATAACCTGTGACATTTCCTTTCCACTTGCCGGGTTCATTGTAAGGATACGTACAGTTTGTTGCGTTGTATTGCGCCACCCGTCGGCTTAGGGAAGAACTGCCCTCGTAGGTTGGCCTACAAGGTTTGCAACTCAGAGCCTCCATGGGACATACCCTTCCCTGCCCGAAATGCAGACGCAGCGCACACTCCCTGCCTGGTTTGGGAATGAGGACACCTCAGCTCTCTTTCCTCCTGCCCTGCCCCGCCCCCCGCACTCCAACCTCCTGGACGCTCTGGTGCCCCATCTGATCTCCCGACCCCTCCCGCTGGCTGGGGAGAGGCAGCCTTCTGAGGCAGTGCACACGAAGCTTGCTGGCTGGGCCTGGAGGGCAGGGGTCGGCTGCTGGGTGGGAGCTGGGGGCCAGGCCCTGCCTGTGCCCGAGGAAGCAGCTGTCTTTCCCGGCTTTGCCTCCAGGCTCTGCAGGGTGGGCTAATGGTCAGACAGGCTGGAGGCCAAGGGCCCCAGAGGAGGAGCGCATGGGCACAAGCAGGCCAGGAGGAGCGGCCCCTCCCAGTCTGAAGAGCCTGACAACCGAGGGGCTTCTGGTCCCCGAGGGAGGCGAGGACAGAGGCAGTGGAGGCCCAAAGTCGGGCCCTCCTGCTTCACCTCTGGATTGATCCACTCAGCCAAGGCTGGGAACCCTGAGAGGAGGGCCAGGCCCTGGGGCAGCTGTGCCTGCCAGGAAAAAGCTGTTGCCTTTCTCTCCTGGGTGGCCTGAACCCGACCTCGTCTCTGGGACCCCAAGCAGGTCCCATAGGCAGGTGTCCCCAGGGGTGGAGGTGAGGCTGCAGGCCTGGTGGCCTGTCTACCTTGGAAGACAGTCATCGGCCCCCAGACACCTCCCTGGATCCGCAGCCTTGTCCCGTGTGTTGGGGCCAGCCCTGTCCCTGGTGTGGACAGGAGGGTGCAAGAGTGGCTCCAAGCCACACCCCACCCCAGCTGCCCACCACGCCCCTGCCCCCTCCCCCCCCCCATCTCCCATTTCCTGCCTAGCCCTGACTCCCAGCAGCAGCCCCGCCCTGGGCGGCCTAGGGTGTCTCTGGGCTTGAGGCAGGACTCACCCGTCAAGTTTGTCTCTAGAGCCTCGGGGCTCCCCCAGCTCTAGTTTTCTGGCTTGTTGTAGAGTTTTCTCCACTTCTTTAGCCTCTAGGCTAACTTGGAAGCAAATTGAGCGTGACGGAAAGCTATGTTTCTGCCGTGGTTCTCAGGCCGGCCTCATCAGTCACGTAATTCTGTCTGCCGGCTCTCCCGGCATGGTGAAGCAGCTCTTCTGATTTGGCATTATCTGTGGTTTCTAAAAGTGTAAAATCAGAAGTTGACAACCCAAAGCCGCCCCGATGCAGCCCTTCCTCATCCCTCCATGTTCATTAGCTCAGATGTCACCCCTGCCCGCTGCCCTGCGTGGGGCTGAAGTGTGGAGGTGAGGCTGGGAGGGGCAAGGAGGGGATCGGGTCAAGCAGAGAAGTCCCTCATTTTACGTATTTTGACTTTTGGCGTGTAATCGGACGCTGGTTAACTGGATCTGTTTTCTTGTCTGCTTCCTCCCCCTGGCCCCCTCCCGCCGCACCCCTTCCTGTGGACCCCACCCTGCCTCTGCCTCCCTGGGCCGGGTCTCCAGCGGGCGCATCAGTTACAATGACATGTTTGAGATGCTGAAACACATGTCCCCACCCCTGGGGCTGGGGGAGAAATGCCCTGCCCGAGTTGCATACAAGGTAGACCCTGACCCTGCACCCCGAGGCTGGCTGTGCTGGGGCTGGTCTCCCGTCTCCTCTCGGGGCTTGTCCGTCTGTCTGTCTGCCACTCTGCTGTCTCACTGTTTCTTCCTTTTCTCTGCTCCAGCCATGTCCTCTACCTTCCCAGACAGAGGGACACAGATACCATGATGGTGTCTGCACCTGCCCCTTGTGCCCGCAGGTGTGCCCCCTTGAGAGCCCCTGAGAGGCTCGGGAAGACGGAGCCAGAGCCCTCCACCTGCCTTTTTTCCTTTCCTTCTCTTTCCCAGAAATGAGGGGACAGACCACCTTTCAGACAGAAGCTGTTTTTGTTCCGGGCTCAGGACCGCACTCAGCTTCTCTGTCCCATAAACACCTGATGAGGGTGGAGGTATCCAGCCCTTTGGGTCTGAACCTGGGGTAATAGGGGCCTGCAGGGCCTCTGGCACTTCTGAGGAACCCCCACTCAGCTCCGCACATGCAGAACTTCCCCAGGTCTGGGCTGCTGTCAGCCTGGGGAGGCAGCATCCCCAGGGCTTTGCAAGTTCCACAGCGGGAAGGAGGCACTGTGGCATTAAGAAGGAAAGGATGCCAGGGAGAGGCGTTCTGCTGTCATTCCTGGGGCTTCAGAGACTGCTGCAGGGTAAGGACAGGTAGTCCCACGCCCCCTCCCTCCATCGCTGAGGAGCCCAGGAGGCTGAGCGGCAAGGAGGTGGTAAACTGAAGGACATCTCCAGGCCTCCCTCCTTGGGGGGCGGGCAGGTCACATGGCCCAGCCCCAAGCCTGCTCCCACCTGCCCCATGTGCCCTTTGGTGTGTAGGCACCTCCCATCCCTCCAGCCCCACCCCCCACCCATCGCGCCACACCGAGAGCCCTGCTGCAGCTCCCATTGCTCCCAGAAAACAGAGCCAGCCCGAGTCGTGCGGCTCCACCAGCATGTGTCTGGAGCCTCTCTGCCACCGCCCTCTCTCTGAGCGAGCTTCCCAGCAGAGCTTTCCTCTCTCTGGTTCTGTCCGTGCTGTCTGTCTCTGTGCTCTCAATCTGGGCCTCCCTCTGTCACCTGGCTCAGCACAGCCTTTGGAAGCTAAGTGGCTCCTTCAGGCCATCGGCAGATGCCTCTGCTGTCCTCCTCAGCCCTCCCCTGCCTGGCATGCATGTTGCGCCTGCCTGAGGCCTGCATGCAAGACTGTAGCTTTGTTCCCAAGGAGGAGAGTTCTGTCCACACTGATACCTGGGGCCAGGCTGGGCATGCAGGGCTCTGATGGGCTAGCCTTTAGGGCCCCTCCCCAGCTGTGCTGGCCAGTTCCAAGGTTCTGGTCATGAATAGACCAGGGGAGGCCTCAGGGTGGGTAGGAATGGATGGGCTTGGGTAGCTGGGGTGGGTCCAGGAGATGCTCAGAGTGCTATGACCAGGAGGTCCTAGGCCCAGGGCAGAGATGCCTGTCTGTTTACCCTGGCCTTGTCCTTCTGCCACTTCCAGAGATCCCTGCCCTTCTAGGGCCTGGACAGGCAGAGGAGAGCCTCTGGTGAAGGTGCCCTGGACAGAGCTCTCTTCTTTTGGAAATCACCTGCTTGCTCCCCCTTCAGGCTGGGACCCGACTCCCTGACTTCCCTAGAGAGGAATCCCTCTGCCTCTCCTCCTGCCATCGGTGCTGGTCTACAGGGACCCTGTGCTCTGGAAAGCCGATTCTCCTGGTGTGCATCACAAAGGTGATGTGTGAGGTCCTGGGACCACGATTCAATGTGCCAGGTGGGGCTTTGCCAGCATTCAGGGGGGCAGAGTCTGGGCTTGTGTCTCTAGCCACCCAGTCTCTACTAGGCCGAGGATTGGATCTAGGGCCCAGACACTGGGGGCAGGGCTGGGGGCCGGGCTGGGGGCCCCCCCTAGAGGGGAAGAGAGGCTGCTCTGTCATGGGATGTGGGCTTGGCAGAGGACAGGCACAACCCGGGGAGGGGCCCTGTGCCCACTTCTCTAGCTCTGTCTTATGGTAGACGACAAGAGAGCGGTGGGAGAAGACAGGTGGGTCACGGTGCCCCTAGGGCTCTACCTGGTCAGCTAGGTGACCTCCCAGGCTGAGACCATGCCAGACACACCAAGGGTACTTTTCTTCCTGGACACCACCTAAGTTCTCAGAGCCTCAGGCTCTGGGCAGCTGCTGGCTATACCCGGAGGTCTGTGGTACAGACACACATCTGTCTCCCGCTGTTCTGTCCTTGAAAAATGAGGAGAGGAAAGGGACTGATCACCTGATGCGGAAACAGGGAGCAAAGCAGCAGGGCACTGCCCCCAGTCTGGTCCGAAGTACTTTTACTCCTGTGCAATGGCCCTGAGCCTCTCCCTACCAGCCTCCACGCTGGCCCTGTGCAGTACCATCTGTTCTGGGTCCTTCTGACTGGAAGGTGCTGGCTGCCTCTTCCAGCCCCCTGACTGGGGGTGAGAGGGAGAAGCCTTCCTGGGGTGAAGGGATGCCTCACTGGGAGTGGGAGCTCAGAGCTGTGCTCTTGGCTAAGCCGCCCCTTGTCCAGTGCTCCAGGCTGCCGGTGGAGGAGATGACGTTGGGCAGAGCTGTAAGGACAGGGGTCTTCCCTCCTGTCTGTGGGCCATCCCAGGGTGCCTCACCTCTGTTCTGCAGCCCAGATCCCTCCCTCTTCAGCCCAGGCCCCATGCCCCTTATTCCAGCCTTGGGCAGGGGTCCTTCTGGCTAAGCATGTGCCTGTTCTTTCAGAGGGATCCAGGCTTCTGGCTTGGTGCTATGCTACAGTCTTTACCTGGACTTCTATTTTTCTGTAGCTAGGAGAAGGAGGGACTGCTCCAATGGGGGGGGGGTGGTCCAAGGGTGAGTGTGAATGCTGGCAAGACTCCCAGCCACCCAACGTTGCCTGGGCGCCTGCAGAAGCACCCCCAGGAGGTGAAGCCCAGCCTCTAGGGGCCTCTAGCCCCTTGTAGTCCTGTGGTGGAGGGACGCTGGTAGGCCTGGCCCTGACCTGTTCCCCTTGTCTCTAGCCCCTGGTTCGCATGAACATGCCCATCTCCAATGAGGACATGACCGTCCACTTCACGTCCACGCTGATGGCCCTCATTCGGACTGCACTGGAGACCGAGCTGGCTCCAGGTGAGCAAGGCAGCATCTGGGCAGGGCACCAAGCCAGGACTGGGCGGTCTCACTCCAGAGCCACCCCCAGGTGGGTGTGCAGGGAAGGGGGGTGAGGAGGCTTGTCTGGAGGCGACCAAGGACAGCTGCTCATGGCGCCTCTGTTGGGCACTGACCTTATCCCCTGATAACCGGCCTGCCTTTGAGCCTTGTAATGATCCCATTTTTATGTGTGGGAGCTGAGGTGCAGGTTAAATGACCTGTCCAGGTTACCCAGAGCATGTGACGGCAGAACATAGGTTCACATGAGGTAGCACCCTTCCAGGGTGCAGCGTCTGTGTGCCTTCTGTCCACTCCCCGTAGTGACCCCGGGCCCTGTCAGGTCCTCTCCTGAGCTAACTGATAGGACTGCATAGCCTGTGCCAAATCTAGGAGAGAATAAACCTCTAGTGTATCTTTTCCACCTTCACCCTCCTGTGAAAATTAGAAAAATTAGAGCCACCAGAGGGGATCTGCACTGTCTCTGCCCCCACACCACCCTCCTGGCTGCACTCGAGCCCTTGAGCTCAGCCATTTCGTTTGTAGCGGATGAGTCAAGGCCAGTCCCGTACCCTGCCCCCCTTGCCCTCTAGGTCCCGTTCTCATCATCTACCCAAAGATGTCATGCCAGAAATTCTGCACCCTGCTTCTTGCCCTGTCAGTTTTTTCCTCCCTATTGGATTCTTTGTATCAACTTATAAACAAGCTATGATCTCTCCCGTCTTTAAAAGGTTTTCTGCTCCCTCCATTGGCTTCCCTATGTTTATTCTTCCCCTCCTAGCGACCAACTCCTCCAGAGACTGGTCTGTATTGTCTTTCTGGTCTCTCTTGTTCGGTCTGCAGGTGGGTTTCCACTGCAATGCTGCTGGAGCCACTCTTGCTGAGCTGTTCGGCGACCTCCGTGTGCTCGGTCCTCATTTTACCTAATCCACAGCTCCGCCTTTCCTCCGTGGTCGCGTCCGCCCGCGGCTCAGCCCTTCCTCCGTGGTCGCGTCCGCCCGCGGCTCAGCCTTTCCTCGGCGGTCGCGCCCGCCCGCGGCTCAGCCCTTCCTCCGTGGTCCTGTCCGCCCGCGGCTCAGCCTTTCCTCGGTGGCCGCGCCCGCCCGCGGCTCAGCCCTTCCTCTGCGGTCGTGTCCTTCTTTTTGAATCCCTTTGATGTTTCCTGTTCTGTTTTCTCATGTCTCCCATCCTCTGAATGTCACTGTGCCCCTCAGACTGTTCCCTTTGCCACGTTTGTCATTCCACCTATTTTCATGGCTCTAAATACTGGGAATTCCAACTTTGTGTTTTTAGTGCAGGCCTCCTCCTGAACTCCAGACCTGCATTCTGCATTCTCATGTGAATTTTTACTGTCTCCACTGGGAGGCCCAGGAAGCATTCCAAAGTTCACTTGCCCAAACTTGATCGCCACGTGTTCCCCATGATCTTTCCCATCTCCATCAGTGGAAACTCTGTTCTTCCAGTTAGTCACTCAAGACAAAAACCTCGGGAGTCATTCTTACCTCCTCTTTCTTTCTTTCTTTTTTTTAAAATCCTTTTCCCAGTTTTGATCCATATATGATTGACTCCACCTTCATAATATACCAGAATATGATCACTTCTTTGTCCTCTCCCACTGCTAGCTCCTGGTCCAAGCCCCTCTCTCTTGGGTCTTGACTCGATTCTTAGAGTAGCTTCAGACTGGTCTGCCTCTGTTCTTGTCTGCCTGCAACAGAACAGCTAGAATGATCATGTTAAAAACCAAAACAATAAAATTAATAAACCTCTGGCTAGACCAATCAAGAAAAAAAGAGATAGAAATAACCAATATAAGGAATGAAAGAGAGAACACCACTACAGGTCCTGCTGCCATTAAATGGATAACAGGGAAATTTTATGAAGAACTTTCTGTCAATAACTTCAACAACTTAAATGAAATGGAAAAATTCCTTGACACCAACTATCAGGCTCATTCAAGAATGGATAACCTGAGTGGGTTAAAAAAAGGAAGAGAGAATCTGAGTAGCACTATAGTTATTAAAGAAATTAAATTATAGTCAAAAGCCTTCCAACAAAGAAAATCCCCGGCCCAGTTAGCTCCATAGGTGAAGTCCACCAAACATTTAAGGGGGAGATAATACCAGCTCTATATAAACTCTTCCAGAAAATAGAGAAAAAGAGGACATTTCTCAACTTACCATAGTGTGCTGACATTGCTCCTACACCAAGATGAGACAAAGACATTATAGGAAAAGAAAGTGACAGATCAGTATCCCTCATGACTGTAGACACAAAAATATTCCACCCAGTTTTCTCAAACTGAGTCTGGCTGTATATATATCTATTTGCTTGATGACAAAAGTAGGGTTTATCCCAGGAATGCAAGTTGAGTTCAAGTATAAAAAATCAATCAATATAATTTAATATATCAAAGAAGTAGAACTATATGATCATCTCAATAGATGCAGAAAAAGCATTTCACAAGAATTCAGTATCCATGATTTTAAAAATTCTGCATAGAGTAGAAACTGAAGGAAGCCCCCTCAATCTGATCAAGGATATCTATGAAAAACCTTCAGCGAATGACACACTTAACAAAGAAAGACTAACCCCTTTTTCCCTAAGATCAAGAACAAAGGAAGGATGTCTGCTGTCACCATTCTTGTTCAACACCATACGTTAGGTCCTAGCCATTGTAATGAGTTAAGAAAAAGAAATAGGCATACCAATTGGAAAGGAAGAAATAAAACTGCCTGTATTCACAACTGACATGATTATCTATGGAGTAAATCTGAAAGACTCTAAGAAAAAGTGAATAAAATGGAGGCATCTACGGGCCAAGGAACGCCAAGGATGGCTGGGAGCCACCAACATCTAGAAACGGGCAAGGAAGAATTCTTCACTAGAACATTTGGAGGAGGCACGGTCATGCTGGACACCTTGATTTTGAGCTTCTGGCCTCCAGAACTGAGATAATAAATTTCTGTTGTTTTAAGCCATTAAAAAAAGTAACTAAAACCATCCCCAAGTATAGAGCAAGGTCACAGGATACAAGGTCAGTGTGCAAGAAGCAAATGTATTTCTATATATTAGCAATTAACAATTGAAATGGGAAAAAGTTCCATTAAAATCACACCAAAAACATGAAGTACTTCTTTGTTGTTGGATAACTCTAAAAAGTATATATGTGAGATCTGTATGTTGCAAATTTCAAAACATTGAAAGAAGCAAAGAAGATCTAAAAATTAAGCACTGCATCATCTTCATGCATTGGAAGATTCCATATTGTCATGATGTCAATTCTTCCCACATTCATCAATAGAATAAATGTTCACCCAATCAAAATCCCAACAGGTTTTTAGGTAGAAATGTACAAACAAATTCTAAAATGTATCTAGAAAAGCAAAAGAACTTGAATAACAAACAATTTTGAAAAGAGAACAAAGAAAACTTACTCTACCTGAATCAAAGACTTTCTATAAAGCACGTCAATTGAGGTGTATCGTGTTGGTGACAGGACAGAGACATGGGTCAGTGGAACACAATCGAGACTCATACTTACATTGCCAATGGATTTTTGATGAAGTTGTAAAGGCAATTAATGAAGAAAAGATAATTTTTTCAACAAATGATACTTGAAAAATTTAGACAACTATCCAGAAAAGGGAAAAGTCTTGACATTTAGCGTCTTAGTCTGCTAGGGCTGCCAATAACAAAGAACCACAACTGAGTGGCTTAAACACAGAAATTTATTTCTCACAGTCTGGAGGCTGAAAGTCCAAATCAAGGTGCCAGGAAGGTAAGTTTCATTCCTGGGCCTGTTCTTTTGGTTTGTAGGGTGGTCACCTTCTCACTGTGTGCTCACATGGTCTTTCCCTGAGTGCATACAGAGAGTGAATGAATTTTCTGGTGTCTCTTCTCATAAGGACACTAACTCTTTGGGTCAGGGTCCCACCCTTCTGACCTCATTTCACCTAATTGCCTCCTTCTCGGCCTTATACAGTCACAATGAGGGTTCCGGCTTCAGCATGTGAACGGGGGCAGCACACAATTCAGTCCATAGCACATACCTTTTACCTCCTACAAAAATTAACTTGAAATTGATCATAGACATAAATGTAAAATGTGAAATTATAAAACCTCTAGAAGGAAACACAGGAGAGAGATTTTGGCAATTTTGAGTTTGGCAAAGATTTTTGAAGACACCAAAAGCATGAGCCATAAAAGAAAAATTGAAAAATTGAACTTTATCAACATTAAAAACTTTTGCTCTTCAAAAAGACATTTAAGAAAATGAAAAGACAAAGCTAAAGCATTGGTGAAGATATTTTTGAACCATGTATCTGATATAGGATCAGTTTCCAGAATAGATAAAGGTCTGTCACAATTCAGTAATAAGAAAATAAACAACCTAATAAAAATGGGTAAAGGATTCGAATAGACATGTCACCAAAAAATATATATGGAAGGCAAATAAACACCTATAAAGATGCTCAATATCATTAATCATTAGAGAAATCCAAAATGAAGTCTACGGCCATACCACCCTGAACGCGCCCGATCTCGTCTGATCTCGGAAGCTAAGCAGGGTCGGGCCTGGTTCGTACTTGGATGGGAGAAATCCAAAATGAAGCCATAGTAAGATAACACTACATGGTTATTAATACGACTAAAGTACTTTTCTAAATGACAATATTAAGTCCTGGTGAGAATGCATAATATGGAATTCTTGTGATCCTAGTTTGGCAGTTCCTTACCGTACGGCCCAGCCAGCCCACTCCCAAGTGGGAAGAAAAGAAAACATACATCTGCACAAAAACCTATATGCAAATGTTCACAGCTTTATTTCATAATCTCCTCAAAATGTAAGCAACTCAAATGCTCACAACTGGTGAATGGATAAACAAATTGGGGTCTATCCATACCACAAGGTAGTACTCTGCAATCAAAAGAAACAGGCTACTTATACACTCAACCACGTGGACTGAATCTCAAAGGCACCACGCTGAGTAGAGAAGTCCTAC